>NC_139218.1:142686260-142701260 GCF_055691185.1 Crinia signifera | reverse complement strand
TCCGATTTTTTGATTGTATGCCTTAAGTTAAGGCATACAATCAGATGCGATGCGATGCGATATCGCATCGCATCGCATCGCATGCGACCATCGGATGCGATGACCCGATTTTTCCATAGGAATCAATGTTAAAATGGACTGAGTCCATTTTAACATGGAATTCAATGGGAAAAAGGGGTCCTTTTCATACCCCTACTATCCAAGTGGGCATGGAGTTGGATATAAACCTGTGGCGAGCGTAGCGAGCCACCGAGCCCGAAGCGTGGCGAGCGAAGCGAGCCCCGCGAGGGGACGGTATTCCGTGTCCCCTCGCGGGGCTCGCTACGCTCGCCACGCTTCGGGCTCGGTGGCTCGCTACGCTCGCCACAGGTTTATATCCAACTCCATGCCCACTTGGATAGTAGGGGTATGAAAAGGACCCCTTTTTCCCATTGAATTCCATGTTAAAATGGACTCAGTCCATTTTAACATTGATTCCTATGGAAAAATCGGGTCATCGCATCGCATCGCATCGCATCGCATCCGATGGTCGCATGCGATGCGATGCGATGTCCCGATCCGACCCGATTTAAAAATCGGACGCCCGGATAACTCACAAGTACCTTTACCACTAACTTGAAGTACAATGTGTCACGAGAAAACAATCTCAAAATCACTGGGATAAGTAAAAGCAAAAAAAAGTTATCCCCACTTAAGTGAGACATGTCAGATTTGAAAAAAAGGGCTCTGTCATGAAGGCACAAACTGGCTCTGTCATGAAGGGGTTAATTGTTTGTATTACCAGTTATTTTATGGTTTATGAGTTTTTTAAGTAAATTATAGTTCTTAGTCAACACATGTCGTCATTACTGTGTCAGTTGCATTATTTTGCAGGGGTGAATGTGTTCAAAAAACACCACCACTATTAACGCCACCCGAAGCGTGGCGAGCGGTGGTGGAACGCGTCCTCCTACCTTTTCATACCCCCACTATCCACGTCAGCATGGAGTTGATTTTATATACTGAGCCCAAAGCGTGGCAAGCGCAGAATACATGTAAATACATGTAGAGTAATCCACGTCCCCTCGCGGGGCTTGCTGCACTTGCCACGCTTCGGGGGCCTACGAATATCTAGTTACGCCCCTGGCGCTCGCCACACTATATAAACTCAACTCCACGCCCATGGATAGTGGGGTATGAAAAGGTCCCACAAGGGGACGCAGAATACAGGTAAAGTTATCCGCGTCCCCTCATGGGGCTCGCTGCGCTCGCCACGCTTCTGGCTCGGTGGCTTGCTGCGCTCGCCACACTATATAAGATCGAATCCACACCGACGTGGATAGTGGGGGTATGAAAAGGTCGGAGGACACGTTCTGCCGCCGCTCGCCACATTTCGGGGTGGCGTGGATACTGTGGGTGACGCAAAACAATGTAAGCACCCATCACATGCAATACTATGCACAAATCTCATCTCATTGCATCACTTGGCATACTAAGCACCCATCACATCTCATGGCATGGGTGCTTGTACAATGAAATATTGAATCGCATTGCATTTGGTGCCATGCGATCCTATGCAATATTTCATTGTATAAGCACTCCTGTGCACTTAATATGGACATCGCACACATCGCACAGCACTATACATGGTACGCGATGCAATGCAATGAGATTTTCCTACGCAGAATAGCCCACTAAGCTATTTGGGCGCCGTGCTAGGAAACAAGTACAAAAAATTATTTTGTACTGCAAATTCTTCTTGTATTTTTGTATTTTGGTTGTGGTCATTATGCACTAGTAGTGCGCCATTGACGTCATCCACTGCCGCCGGGCATGGGGGTGTGTTTGGTCATTACCTGAATCCATACATTGTGGTGCTATATAAGATGTGTTCATTGTACAGTATGTGATGTTTATCCTGATGATTGTGCCAAATAAAGGGCACTGAATCGTTGACTTTAGAAACAATTCTGTTCTGCAGGCTGACACACAGGGTGGAGTGGGTGATGTAACATACAGGTTGAGTGGGGATACAAGGTGTCACAAATACACAGGGGTAGGGGGGTTACCCTCTGGAGGGGCCCGGGCAGCTGCCCACAGTGGCAGCCCCCCGCACCCGCACAATGCCACCCAGCGGCCAGGCACGCACAATACACAGTGCAGCCTGCAGAGTGCCAAGCCTAGGATACAGAGGGGCTCGGCGCTCTGCAGGTTGCACTGTGCAGTGAGTGCTCCGTCCGAGTACCGAAGCCCGGAGGGAGAAGATGCTGCACTGCCGCCACTGCAAGCAAGTAATAGTAATTGGCTGGGTGCTGGAACCTGGAAACTGCTGACAAATTATAGCTACAGTAGACCGAACATATGCTTATTTCCTGGTTTAAAGCTCATTTGCCAAACAACGTATGGCTTTTAAAGGGGAGACAATCACCAACACAATTCCTGAATTACCACTAGGGAGCAGATGTCACAGGTTTTAAATAAATGAGTTTACCTGGGGTGTATGAAATAAAACAGCGTCCCTGAAATAAAACCACCAGTTTCAAATACTGAGGTTCTCATACATTTTATTTTTAACAACTTTAACCCCCTGCATTAATTAAGACATAACATTTTCTCTTTGGTCAGTTAGATTTCCTTTATGTAACCCTGGAGAAAAGCTCCAATAACTTAGGAGGTTATTCTGGTTGGTGCGTAACTTTCCGAATTCTTTCGGAGCGGACCGCATGCCACGCTGTGCGGACATTGTAAGAAGAAACGCCCACAGGTCCTCCGCATTCGGACGGACTCACTCTTTAAGAAGAGGGTGTGTTTACGGACAACATCCAAACCGTGCGTGTGCGGTGGCCACACACATATTCTGCACGGTCTTACAGCGTCAGAACGGACGTGAAGCTGCACGTACGCACCGATGCGGTGTATTTCCGCAAAACTCACGACTATTCTCTGAACTCATAAATCTGTCACATGACACACTTATGCAATTAGGCTACCTCATTAAAAATTGTTTGTTTGTAATTGGAATCAATTAAATCCTAATAGATACTTAAACACATTAAACACATTACTACCACTTTACATTAACCCTTACATCATGTGAAGTGCTATTCATTCATTGTTACCCCTTTACCTCGGTTTTATGTATGCATATTATATAATAATTGCACATCAAATGCAATATTCTACAATGTGCTAATTATTACTAACACATACTAAAGCAAACTTACCAACAGTTATAAACACAGTGTATGTGTATTTTGTTGTTTGGATAATGTTATTTTCTCTACAATTATAGTACATTTGTGTATTGCAAGGATGTGCACACTACAATAACATACATCTATATACAGTAGTTACCTTTTGCAAGTGACAAATATTGTAGAAAATTTACACATATACTGTTTAATGTCCAAAAAACACACACACAACTTCTAACTGTCAACAACAATTTATTTTTTTAACAAAATATTAACAAAAAGGGGGATAAAAATATAAACAAAAATTACAGGAGCAGGTCTGTCAAGTCCTGTAGGTCCGCCGACAATAGCTGCAGGTGGTGCATCATGCGAAGGAGGGCCCCACGGACACCCTCATCAACTTGGCTAGGGTAATCTGTGGGCATGTTAAAGGGTGTACAAAATTACTATGGCTATTCATTAATACATTTAACATAGTCATACATAAATCCACAACATTCAAGTTTACATATATATATATATATATATATATATATATATATATATATATATATATATATATATATCTGTATCTATGTAGATATTTATATATATGTATATATAGATATAGATAGAAAAATGGGGTACCCCTTCAATGCGCTAATACCGATATATTGAGGCAGCAACTCAATTTGTCCCCCCTGTTAGTGGAGGAAAGGAAGAGAAATGGAAAAAGCGGAAAGAGAGTGCGCCACTAGTATGAATCTACACCACCACAATCACTGTAATATTACAGAGTCATATTATAAAACGGTAGTTTTAATACAAAATCACATAAAAACAATTGATAAAAGATTTTGTCTTGTAGTTTATCGATTTCATATGACAGAAGTATCTTGTATTGATTTTCACAAAAGACAGAAAACACCCAACGCGTTTCGTCAACAAGTGACTTCCTCAGGGGTAACAGTTCACTATGTAGATCAAATACTGGATGCA
Organism: Crinia signifera; assembly: GCF_055691185.1. Lineage (NCBI taxonomy): Eukaryota > Metazoa > Chordata > Amphibia > Anura > Myobatrachidae > Crinia > Crinia signifera. Next base: position 142,697,109 of record NC_139218.1, on the reverse strand, counting down.
CAATTTGCGTATACTAGTGTCTTATCAGAAACAACGAGTGGAGGGATCTCCGTTGGATCCTATTTGGATGTGCATAATAGGCAGCATCACTATGTAGATCAAACACTGGATGCACAATTTGCGTATACTAGTGTCTTATCAAAAACAACGAGTGGAGGGATCTCCGTTGGATCCTATTTGGATGTGCATAATAGGCAGCATCCAATTTGGATAAAAATTTCAAAAAATCAGATTATCCAGCAGGAACAGAAAGAAAGCGATATTCTCCCAAACACCTTTTGTATAGTGAGAGAAGGGGCGCCTGTCTGTCATCCACTGCCGATCCATAGATAGATAGACACCCACATACATACATACATACATACATATCGGGTGGGGATCCGGCTCTCCCTGTAGAAAGACAGCTGCGCTGGGTGCCCGCTCCTTGTGTGAGTGATACAAACAAAGGTGGATGGGAGTAGCACTCCACGCGACTAGGAAAAAATTACTCTTTAGACGACTGCGTACAGACAACGTTTCATTGATCTTTAATGATCAATTTCCTCAGGTCTCAGACCTGAGGAAATTGATCATTAAAGATCAATGAAACGTTGTTTGTACGCAGTCGTCTAAAGAGTAATTTTTTCCAAGTCGCGTGGAGTGCTACTCCCATCCACCTTTGTTTGTACATACATACATACATACATACATACATACATGCATACATACCACATGAAAAGCCTGTTTTTGTCCCTCTACCCTTTACTCTGTAGGAGACCTCACAGTCATAGTGCTCTCTCTGAATCCCAACCCACCCATGACTAAGCTGCTGCTGCTGTTGTCCTTGGACATGAGAAGCATGTAATGAGCTCCACCAATCACAACTCATCAAACACCTCTCAGTCTCTGTTCTCTGATGCAACGTGGCATGGGACTTAGTCAACTCTCAGGAATGCACAGTACACTTGTGCAATCACGGATGGCTTGCCTGCTGATGTTCTGCTCCATTAATCATTGTCATATTGACAGTTAGGTGAAGCTGCAGCACTAACCCACTCCCATGCACAAAAACATTATTAAGTCAAAAGCAACCAACAATTATGTAGTACAAATTACATGCCACCCACAGGGAGTGCCTAGCTAGAGTAGGTCCCAGGGGCACTGACCACTTGTGACTCCATTATAAGCCAGGCCTGTCCATACTCCATTTATGCCATACTTAATCTAGTTTAGAAATATAAATCAACCATAAACTCTAATCACCTATATGAGGCTACAGGTACGCTTGCAGCAGGGGCCTGTAACCCTAAGGTGACCAAGTCATCCCTTTAATCCAGGATACATATTAACTACACAGGTTCTGTGGCAGTAAAAATCGAACTGAAAGCCATCCCCAGAACCTGTGTCATTAAGATGTGTCCCGGATGAAAGGGATGACTTGGTCACCCTATCTAACCCCTAAGTGTGTCTTTTGTTACCCACTTTGTTTTATTACTTTATACTACTGTAAAACACAATAGATTCAGCAGTGCTACATAACAAATAGTAGGCCCAAAAATTATTAATGATGCATTATGCATACCTACCACTTTCATCCACCTGACCACCTCACAGGCCTCCTCCTCCGACACCACTTCCTCCGCCACCTCCTCCGCCACCTCCTCCTCCGCCACCACTTCCTCTGCCACCTCCTCCTTTGCCACCTCCTCCTCCGCCACCTCCTCCTCCGCCAACACCACTTCCTCCGCCACCTCCTCCTCTGCCACCTCCTCCTCCACCACCTCCTCCTCTGCCACCTCCTCCTCCGCCACCTCCTCCTCTGCCACATCCTCCTCCGCCACCTCCTCCTCTGCCACCTCCTCCTCCGCCACCTCCTCCTCCGCCACCTCCTCCCGGGCCTGCTCCTCCCGGCCCTGCTCCTCCTCGGCCTCCTCCCGGGCCTGTCTTGCTTGTTCACGTGCTGGAAGAAAAAAATGCAGAGTGTCAATTATGGCACATTATTTTTTGAATCAGAACTCACCAAAAACAATGACATATTATACCCACATGACAGCATGTCAAAGAGGAAGTAACACATATATAGTGAAGCCATTTTCAAATCATTAACAGCCATTTACCCACATTTACATAAATAATCTGCTTAAATCATTCACTGGTAAATATGTTATTTTTGCATAAAAACTCACATCTTGCTATCTGCAGCCTTAGGCGCTGCAGAAGCTCAGGCTGCAGTCGGCTCAGACCACCTGCGTTCCAATTGCGCCACGGACCTCCGCACCTGGGTCCGCGCAAATATTCTTCGGCGGGCAGCAAGGTACGCCCGCCGCTTCTGCACATTAGTAATAAAGGGCCCCGCACGCCCTAGCCTGGTCTCCATTACAGAGACCAGGGCCCTCAGCTCTGCTGTTGTGAAAGGCGCAGCACACTACTATGTCGCCATTTTACCAATGGCGCATCACAAACAATCATGTACTGTAATTGGTTGATAGGATTGTTATTTGTTATTAACTTTATTGTTCATTTTAACATGAACAGTGTGTATGCGCTACAACAATCAGCGAAAACATCGCACCGCCCAACGCTTGCTATACCTTGGCATCGCTGAGCTGCCCTTCGCATTACTTACTGTATGCAACTAATATTGCCACCAATAACCACATCACAAACACATACAAAACAGACAGGGTGAAAGAAGTTGGGAAAAAAATATACTCAGCAAACATGGCAGAAAACACCATGTAAAATAGTGTTCAACAATATACTAAATTAGACAGCCTTATTGGTGTGAACCCAATACACCACAAACATACAAAATAGTGCAATAGCTTTTCCCATTATAAGGCCATGGTGTAAAATGTACCTAGCATCATGGCAGTATTTATAGGCCTATCACATGTGATTTGGATGCAAGCAGTGATTACTATTGCATGAGTTGTGGACTGGATTAACATATGGAATGGGTTAGTGTCATTTGTTGTACATACCAAACAAGTGCACAGTACAAAAGAACATTCACAGATATAATTTATGTCTGGCTAAAGGTGAAGTTGTTTATTGTGATTAAAATCTGGCAATAAGTACAAAATCAGACTTAGAATGTACGCCTGGTTTTGTACATTTGATTTTCCGCTGGTATGGGCGTGGCCTATGCGCCGCATAAACACCACGGTGTACGTCGCCGTACGGTACGCTGCCACACAGAACGCAGGGTGGGGCTGATGTACGCCTATTACATCAATGGGTATATATAGGTGTGCACGAAATACAACTTTGTGCTGCAAACATGTCTGGTTCACAATCAGAGGGAGAACAGGAGCATCAGCGCCTCCTAGCTCGGCTGGACTCCATCACCTCCAATGAGCACCTCACCAGAGACCAGCCATTGGGAGGTGAGCAGGCAGCTGGGCCATCTACAGCTGCCCAATCTACAGCTGCCCAATCTACAGCTGGGCCATCTTCTGCCTCAGCAGAATCATTGGGAACACAGCAGGTGGCTTCACAAGAGAGTAGCCTGGCCAGCACTTCAAGTACAGCGACTGGTAGCCGTGGCCGTGGGAGTGGCCGAAAGAGGCCAACAGAGGAACCAAGCACCAGGAACATGGCATTCGAAGCGCAGGAGCTTGCCATACTGGTACCCCGTGCACGGGATTGGATAGAGTTGACACAGGAGAGGTTGACACACACAAGGAGATGGAAGATTTGGGATGACATAACTGTGGAGATTAATGCGGTTTCTCCACAAGTTCGTGAGGCGGAGCACGTGAAAAAGAGGCAAGTTCAAGTGTGTTACATTTGAGCAGAACAAGACCAGTAATGTTTTTATTAGATGTTAGATGGATTTGGTAAATGGTCGGTCACGTTGCTAGGAGCAACAGACATGATTGCCATGTCACTTATTCTATATTTATTGTAGGGTGAGTTTGATTGTTTCTTCAAAGTGTTGGTTTTATAGTTTAACATAATGTAAGTTATGTTGAATGAAGCACACATTGAAATCTGTAGCAGATTTAAATGCATGCTAAATCAAACGTCAGGGGTAACATGTAATAATATTTAAACTTTGTTTGCAGGTGGCATGACTTCAAAACCAACCTCAAGAGGAAAATGACCGCACGTTGGAACCACAGCCATACCTCTGGGGCTGGCCCCATGCCAGGCCGACTGCAGCTCACCCCCCTGGAGGAGTTGGCTCTGCCCTGCATTGCAATTGAGGAGGTCCGGGGGGTGAGCAACATGGACAGTGAGGTCCCAGTGGAAGTTTTTGCTACTGACTTAGAAGGTAATTTGTTTGCATGCCATAAGTAGTTTGTACTAATTTTATAGGAATGTGTTGTAATTGTACGTTTCTCTTTCAGCAGCATCTCCAACGTGCGGGAGTGATACTCTTGAGGAGGCGGAGGAGACAGTGCCACCTGCCACACGTGCCAGCCATGTGCAGCAGCAGCAGCCAACGGCCACACAGGATTTGGACAGGTGGGTGCAGATGCTTGGGCAGATTTGCCAGCAGGGAGACTTAGCATCAGAGCGGCTGCGTAGGACCGAGGAGGTCATGCAGGGTATTGTCAGCACCCAGCAGACAATCGCTGCCACCCAGCAGAGCATGGCTGCCACCCAGCAGTCCATAGCTGGCAGCCTGCAGGTGTTGGCAGAGCAAGCCCTGCGCCAAAATGACCTCCTACTCCGCCATAATGAGCTTGTGGTGGAGCTACTTAACACCAATAGGGCCCTATTGTCAGTCGTTTCTGGTGCATTCCCTACACCAGCACTCCCTGCTGGCAGAAGGGGAAGACCATCCCCCCCTTCCACATCATCTGCTCCACTTTCCCAACCATCCCAAAGTGGCCGTGGCCTTGGCCGGGGAGCTGCTGCACGTGGCAAGGACCCTACCAGGGCCAAACGGTCCCGAAAGTGAACTTGGCTCCGTATTAATCTCCACCCTTATGTCTTCCCAAATCTTTCATTTTGCTGTGTGTGTCAGCTTCATGTGTGCAACCCAATCCCGTGCACAGGGTAACAACATTTGCCCTCGTTTCAAATGTTTTGTTTGGTTCCCCTGTTGCCCTCTTTCTGCTACCATTACTGTCTGCTGTACTTGAAGTGTTGGTGCTATACTTTTCTTGTGAAGCCACCTGATGTGTTCCTAGTGATTATGCTGAGGCTATGTATGAAAAGAATACATTTTTGTACATTTTTGTTTGTTTTGAAAATTCCTGTTATGGTACCTTTATTTTTTGGCATGTGCCAAATAACATGCTATTAAAATGTTATGCTTTCCCTAACTGTAATAATTTTTTCATTTGATCCCCAAATGTGTGCTGAATGTAAAAGTGACATGTATATTTATATTAGTTATACCAAGTTCTGTCCATTGCTTGCAGTGTAAATGTGTGTAAAAAATGCAGCTGTGCTTTCAGCATATATTTGTGTGTTTTGTAATGGTCCATTTAGGCTGCAATGGTTCCAATTGAAGCAATGAAAAGAGTGTAATTAATGAGTAATGAGTAGAGGAGTGGATTGTATTGGGTTTAACTGACAGTGGTTCAGGTGCGGGCGTACTAATTGGGCGATCCGAATGCCTAGCGCATGACCGAGTGGTGTCCGCAAAGTGAAACTTGCTTGTGAAGACCGCATATTTCCTGGCTGTTGGTTCGTTTGCAGTCGGTGTTCTGTCCGAATGCACGCCTACCAGAATTAGTGCACTCCCTCGTGTACGCCCATATTTACACCCAGTTTAGCCCACTTTGAAACTACGCCCTTGTGTAGTTCCGAATGACGCCCATATTATGCCCATATTTCCCGAGTGAATGCGGTGCACATTTCTGTTCGGTATTAGTGAGAACGAGTACGGAGACTGTGCGTGGCACATGCGCATAGCGTTGCCTACGCATGCGCAGACGGCTAAAAAACTCCATCTTAGTCATGACCTGTTTTGAATGTCCTGACGAAGCTCCCCAGCGAAGCGTGCGCTGACCAAACACCTCGTTTGACCCCCTGTTCCCTTCCCCAAACATGAATGTATTTTGATCTGTGTAGATAGGGCTGATTCTGAAAGTGGTGCACTGCACTCTGAAGCGGCTGAACCTGAGGCGCGGCACTTGACGTCCGTGACCGCGACCTCTGTGCTCAGCCACTCAGGCGCATACCCGGCGGTATTTTACCCCTGGCGTTGCAGCCTCCACCTAACACCTAACAGACTCTGCATGATAGACAGGATACCGAGAGACAGACTACAGTCTGCTCCAGATCTCGTCCCATAGCAGTAGCATAGCGGGTGATTAGACCCCAGTTTAACAACTGTTACTACAGCCGGTGACTGAGCAGCATTTAACTGCCATTTCACATATTACTGACAAGATAAAAAGTCAGAATTACTGACACATCGACACACTGTGTGTCAACAAATATTTGTGTCACAAACTTAAGAGAACGCATATGTATCCACCAGTGCCTACATGTATTAAACAGACAACAAATTTGTGAATTCATGCACTTACCTAAAACCTCTACTTATAAAAATTAAAAAAACAAAAACATAAAACGGAAGGTACACGTGACAGTGGGGTCTCACGTTGTAGGGATAGTTATATCCCGTTTTTAAATACATGATTGTGTATGTATGTGTAAATTTGTGTGTTTTTATTTCGCTCCTTTTAGAAATACGAATTAAAAGCTAAATTTTATTTAATCTTTTTCTTCTGGTGCGCCACACAGAGACATTCTTCTCTCTGTCCACCGTCTTTCTGTCATTACCCAATGTCCAATGGCGGCACACCCTCTTGTTAGCATTTGCAATACATATGTACCATACCACAAGTGAGGGGTCATACAACCTATTTCAAAATTCTCTCCAGTGCGATTGGTCCTTGTTTTCCTCTGTTTTGAATGTAGCAAACCTTAAGAAAATGCCTCTGGGATAATGGGTTGCATAAACACCCACAACTAAAAGTAATGGGCCCCATACATCAGCAATCACAATTTATGGATTTCCAGATACAGGGATTTTTTGGCCAGATAAATGGATTTTACAATCTATCTGACTTTGCCCACACATTACAGATTTATTTCAGTGATCAGCAGATTTTTCCATCTAAAGATTGCATCTTCATATCTGGAAATTGCCCAATCGATTGCTGTTCATAATGTAAATAGATGAAGAAGACGAATTGGGAATGCCCACACATATAAAAAAGATCTGCAGATAATACCAGATTATTAAACATGTTTAAAAACCTGATTAAGCAATCGATTGGTGATTTTGATTTGGATTGCCAAAAGGGGGAGCCCACACATCTAAAATTAATTGTGGCAATCATCTCCATATCTGAAAATTGTCACAATTAATTGCTGATGTATGGGGCCCTTAATTTGTATCCTTTAGATGGAGGTTTAATAAGACCTACTAAACCAAGTAACCTCTAATTGTAATGAGAAAGCATCTTCTTTGTCCCACTAAAACAACATGAGCAAGCTAGTCTCTTTGATTCTTCTCCGTTGTGACTTAGGTTTAGGAGCCTTGACACGAAGCAGAAACAAATCTGAGGAAAAGTAAAAACATCTCTAAATGGACTGCTGCAATCCTTTCCTTCTGCAACACAGGTGCTCAAAAGTGGGACCAGTCATGACCAATTAACACAGGAGCTGGTATCCATAGACACATACCCACATTGTCAAAGGGATCATTTTTGTAGGAAAGGCCTGAACATCTCCATGTACAAAACAAATGGGGACTAGTGCATGGGGACATCTGGGTAGTAGCAGAGCAAGAGTCCACCAAGCTCTCAACCAGTCTATTCTCGACTTGTACACTTACCTGTCTTCTAGGTGCAACAGAATAGGTCTTTACAGCTTTAAATTCCCCAGAAAAAAAGAGCAATCCTTCAGCAGACATACTCACTCTTGGTGACCATTTTGGTGATTTAAGGAACATACTTCAGCCAGAGTTGTTGTTGAAGTCACCAGTTCTTGACCTCCCTGTAAAATAACTTTGGGACCAAAAAAACATCTTTAGATAAAGAGATGTGTGGAGCTGTTGGCCTATCCTAATTAGACATCGGGGCTCCACACCCCGAGACAAAGGTTGCTGTGGAGACAAATAGGGCCAGCAAGGTATTTTGTACTAGCTGTATAGTGGAATCCAGGTTCTCAACTGCAGTTATCTGTTCCAGAATAACTAACTGTACCATCTAGACAGAGATGTTGGTCCATCTGCAGCCACTTAACTGTGTGGTTGGCAAGTTCTGGGCCAGGATGCAAGGCTTTACATCTGGATCCTAGGGCACAGACATGAAGTTTCGAGATAGGGGCCACAATGGTCCACCATGGCGACCTTCACTCGTTCATAAATTTGTTCATCGTCCAGGGAGAGCACATCAACTCCCCCATTAGCAGAAGAGCAATCTGTACAGCTCAGAAAGTGTAGCAACCCATTAAAAATTGGAAATAAAAGCCTCCACCTCATATAAGCATACATTTTTGTGAAGTGCTGGAGCAGTTACCAGTGCAATATATGTTGCAGAATGGCTTCTTTTTTGGATCCTGGGCATAATACTTAATCCCACTTCTAATAGTACAATGTAGCAGGAGAGTTTCAGATGACAAACGGGAGACTGAGGGGTAGATTTATTAAGTGGTGATCAGGGGCATATGTGCTACCCCTACACGCTAAAGCAGAGGATAGCGCTTCCCCTGATCTATGACACCCGCCGAGCGGGTGTCAAGCGTGCGGGGGTGTGGGGCAGGAGGCCTAGCGCAGCTACGATATTTCGTACTGCGCGCCTACCTCCTGCCTAATTTATGAACGGTCAGCGACTTCGACAGCTGCAGGCGGCGATGCCTTATACCCACAGAAAGTGCTGCTGCTGGCTATGAGCTGCGCTGGGGATCTCGCATGGGCAGCGAGATCCCGCGCATGCGCAGTGCGCCAGCCGGGGGGAAGGAGACAGCGCATCAGTATTAACTGATGCGCTGTCTCCAGGATGGGACATCGCCAGAGGGGGGAGTTAGCACTCCCCCGCTTCAGCCGGCAAGATGTTGATACATCTTGTTGGTGTCCCCTCCTGTTTCTCCTCGCTAATGAGGCGAAGCAGGAACTGTTATAGCGCCTCTATAATAAATCTATCCCTGAGTTGTTTAAAAAAGTATGTTTTTATTCCAGGCTGATAAATATAGGTACCTATCCTGAGGAAGCCTCCAAGGTATTAAAGGCGGAGAAATGCGTTGGGGTTGGCACAAGTTGCTTTTATTTGTGGAGATCACTTTGGAGTGGGCGGACCCAGTTAAGGCTGATCTGGAGTGCTAACCAGGAAGGAGCCGGGATCCAAGGAGCCTATCTAAACATCTCCTGATAACAGGTGGCCACCTGTACTAATTCTATAGGAATGCGGTCATTTGGTTCACAGCATGATGGTCGACAGTCATTAGGTCAACACAATTATGTCAAAATGGGAAAAGGTTGACATGGTCTCTAGGACGACATGGGAAAAGGTTGAACGGTCATTAGTTCGACAGGTCATTAGTTCAACAGTGTCTAGCTCGACAGTCAAAATGTCGACATGGGGTTTTTCACAGTTTTTTGTGCTGACATGTGCCGACAGGCGGTATTTCATGCCCTACCATCCACTATAGCAGTCATTCCCAACCAGGGTCCTCAAGGCACACCAACAGTGCAGGTTTTAGTGATATCCAGGCTTCAGCACAGATGGTTTAATCAGAATCACTCAGGTACTAATTAAGTCACCTGTGCTCAAGCCTGGATATCACTAAAACCTTCACTGTTGGTGTGCCTTAAGGACCGTGGTTGGGACTGCCTGAACTATAGCATAGTAGGAGAATAAAATAGTGTGCCGAGCATAGTGAGACACCGTGCCTGAAGCATTGTGAGTGCAGCGAGCAATGTGAGGGGATGCGGTGCACTTTAAACTGTGTCCATGTCGACTGTGTTGAGATCCGATTAAAAAAATTATAAAACTAATAACTTTTCCACTTAGAATCATGTCGACCTAGACCCATGTCGACCTAATGGTGTTGACCTAATGATGTAGACCAAAATATCCCAACCCATTCTACAATACTGCCTGCTTTGGCTCTGTGGACAGAGCATATCACAAGGAGTGGTACATTTAAAACATCCATCTGCATGCTGCTTACTTGTTAAGCGCTGCATTTACCATAACTTGCTTTGCTGGACTAATAACTAACAGCTGTTCATTAACTTGGCTTGCATACCAAATCTAAACCACTATAGACTGTGTTTGCTATTTGCCTAAACATCTATAAGTGTAGTTGCAATTACCAATACCTGTTGTGATGGACTAACAGCTAACAACTACTTGTCATTTTGGCTTACATATAAAAAAAAATTAAGCCATCAACCTGCTTAAACTTTTATACATGTATATATATATATATATATATATATATATATATGTATATATATATATATATATATATATATATATATATATGTACTGCTTCCTTTATCACAGGGGACCTCACTTGTCTCCATAAAGATTATGTTAACCTATAGACTTTTCTACCTGTTTTATTATAAATACCTTTATATGGGATTTATTTTATGTACACTGCTCCAAAAAATAAAGGGAACATTTAAACAACACAATGTAACTCTAAAGCAGCCCATACACGCTGCGATGCGGGCTGTGCGTTATGCGCTATGAGGTGCTTGCTCCCGCGGCTCCTCATCGCACAGTATAAAAAGTATGTGCTTGCACATACTATTTGTACTTAGTTTTAATTACATTGCATCGCATTGCATGCACAACGCATGCACAGGCAATGCAATTTGATGTGATGCGTGCTAGTTAAGCACCGAACGCACTCCTGTATCGCAGCATGTATGGCTAGCATAAGT
>NC_139218.1:142501260-142683760 GCF_055691185.1 Crinia signifera | reverse complement strand
TACGTCATGGTTTTAAACTGTCACCGCGTCTATAGACGCGGTGACAGTTTGGAGATGTCTGCTGTCCCTGACAGCAGACATCCCCCCTCGCGGCGATCGCTGCGATTGGCTGTTCAAATGTGAACAGCCAATTGCAGCGTTTTCTGTGTTACCGGCGGCTAAGCCGCTCGGTAACACAGTGATCGGTGGTGATCGGTGCTGTTAAGTACAGCACCGATCACCACCGATCGCCAGCCCCCCCCCCTCCCACCCGGCAGCCCCCCTCCCTCCCACCCACCCGGCTGCCGCAGCGCCAGCACCCCTCCCACCCCCCCGCCAGCCGCAGCGCCAGCCCCCCTCCCAAAGCTGGTGACCAAAATGGGGTCACTTGTGGGGGGGTTCCACTGTATTGGTGCTTCGGGGGTCTTGCTAATGCGACATAGCACCCACCATTCATTCCACCACCAAATATCACTCCTTCTGGCTCCAAATTTTTCATTTTCACAAGGAATGAAGGAGACAAAGCACCCCAAAATCTGTGCCCCAATTTCTCCCGAGTACGGCAATGCCTCACATGTGACCAAAAAATACCATTTGGGTGCATGGCAGGACTCAGAAGGGAAGGAGTGATTTTTGTATTTTGCAGCTCAGATTCTGGTGGAATTTTGGTGGGTGCTATGTCGCATTAGCAAGACCCCCAAAGCACCAATACAGTGGAAGCCCCCCACAAGTGACCCCATTTTGCAAACTACACCCCTCAGGGAATTCATCTAGGGGTATAGTGTACATTTCAAACCCCCAGGGGTTTCACCAATTTTGATACAACTGAGCTGTGAAAATGAAGAATTAAATTTTTTACACAAAAATGCAGTTCTGGCTCCAAATTTTTCATTTTCACAAGGAATGAAGGAGACAAAGCACCCCAAAATCTGTGCCCCAATTTCTCCCGAGTACGGCAATGCCTCACATGTGACCAAAAAATACCAGTTGGGTGCATGGCAGGACTCAGAAGGGAAGGAGTGATATTTGGATTTTGCAGCACAGATTCTGGTTGAATGACCCCGAAACACCCATACAGTGGAACCCCCCCACAAGTGACCCCATTTTGCAAACTACACCCTTCAGGGAATTCATCAAGGGGTATAGTGTACATTTCAAACCCCCAGGGGTTTCACCAATTTTGATACAACTGAGCTGTGAAAATGAAAAATTAATTTTTTTCATTTTCACTGCCCAGTTGTACCACAATTGGTGAAACCCCTGGGGGTTTGAAATGTACACTATACCCCTAGATGAATTCCCTGAAGGGTGTAGTTTGCAAAATGGGGTCACTTGTGGGGGGGTTCCTAACTTTTAGCATCTTATGGTGCCTAGAAACCTACATGGTGCCTAAAAAATAATCTCATAAAAAGGAGGCTCCAAAATCAAGTAGGTGCTCCTTCTATTATGAAGCCTGTGGTTTGGTCACCGTGCACACTAGGGCCACATATAGGATATTTATGAAAACCAAAGAATTGGGGGAATCAATTTTTAGTCACATTTCTCTAGTAAAATCTGCTGTGTTCCTTAGAAAAATGTATTAAAATTGAAAATCTGCAAAAAAAATGAAATTTTGAAATTTCACCTACACTTTGTTTTAATTCCTGTGAAACACCTAAAGGGTTAACAAACTTCCAAAATGCTGTTTTGAATACTGTGAGGGGTGCAGTTTTTGAAATGGCATCATTTATGGGGGTGTCTCACATACAAGTCCCTCAAAGTCACATCAGAACTGAACTGGTCCCTAAAAAAATCAGTGTTTGAAATTTTCTTAAAAATTTGAGAATTTGCTATTCATATTTTAAGCCTCCTAGTGTCCAAAAAAATGAAAATGAGGTTGAAATAATGATGGCAACATAAAGTATACATATGGTCTATGTTAGTTATTAACTATTTTGAGTGGTAAGATTATTTGTCTCACAAGCAGAAAATTTAACATTTTGCAAATCGCAAAATTTTCCATTTTTTTACGACATTTTGGTATTTTTCACAAAAAAACACAGACTGTATCGACGAAAATTTACCACTAACTTGAAGTACAATGTGTCACGAGAAAACAATCTCAAAATCACTGGGATAAGTAAAAGCAAAAAAAAGTTATCCCCACTTAAGTGATACATGTCAGATTTGAAAAAAAGGGCTCTGTCAGGAACGCAAAAACTGGCTCTGTCAGGAAGGGGTTAAAATGATTTTACTTTACTTCATTCTATTCAAAAAGTGGGAATGTACATTTCATAGATTTTATACTCATTCTAACCACATAATACATGATTATTATTTTGCCAATCTAACAAAACAAACATTTAACCCAAACAGACACTGGCGTAACTATAGCACCGCAGCCCCCGCCACCGCGGGGGGGGGGCGCTGTGCATATGGGGGCGCCGGGGGCTGCGGTGCTATAGTTACACCTCCCCCCAATCCCCCGCAGGCTTACCTATTTCGCTGGTCCCGGCGGCTCCGTTCTTCTGCTGAGGACCACCACAAAATGGCCGCCCCCATATATCACACAGTTCTCTGAAACTGTCTGCTGTATGGGGGCGGCCATTTTATGGTGGTCCTCAGCAGAAGAACGGAGCCGCCGGGACCAGCGCGAAAGGTAAGGCTGCGGGGGATTGGGGGGGTTTGAATGGGCGGCGGGGGGTGCCCCCCCTTATGGCGGAGGGGCGCCCAAAACGTAGCTACGCCGCTGCAAACAGACACATTAGGGGAAGAAATTGGGGAGATTAAGACAATTTTGTATTCTTAGGGACTGCAGGTACCCTTTACCCACAAGATTCTCGCCACTACTACTCATATTTTCCTATCGGTCTTATAATGTTTTACTCTGATACCTTTGAGTTTTTTCAAATGTTTGCAAATTCGATCCTGCATTTGTTTGTCTAACGATTCAATAAAGATTCCTCATGTTTTATATTTATAGAATTTCAAGCCTCCTATCTGCATATCAGTTACATTGTTTTCATTAAAAGGAGTCTTACAGATCCCAACATGGGGGCTTTCTGGACCTTCCAGTTATTTAATATGACTTTTTTTGCTATTGTCACTATTATTGTTAGCAAAGGAATCAGACTCTTGGAGTCCGTGCCTAGATTACAAGAGGAAAAGTCTGCCTGTAGTAAGGCTTTAAAATCTAAATCCATATGTATTTTAAGTGTGAATTTAATATAATTAATCACTTTATACCAGAAACGTCTAATTTTAGTGCAATCCCAAAAATTGTGCTTAAAAAGTGCATTCTGTGCTTTACATTTTGGGCATGAACCTATTTCTTCAGGGACCATGTGACTACGTTGACCTTGTGATATATAAGCTCTGTGCATTGTTCGAAAGTGAACCTCTTTCAACATTGCAGAGGGTAGAAATTTACATATTTTCCCTATCCGTGGAACGTTACTTGGTTCAAAGGATTTACCTGGAAAATCTCTTGACCAAGCTGTGCAAAGGGTGGCCCATATTTTTTGATTATTAGATGGAAGAATCTAATATTATATATAAACATTGTGTCTTATATGGGATAGACCCTATCAGCGTTAAAAGGGTAGTTATCTTTTTACCTTCAATAATATGTGATTCTAAAGAAGTGAGATTTTGTATATAGTGTCTTAATTGTAGATACATATACAATTGAGCACTTTCCAGCCTAAACTTATCCCTTAAGGCACTTTTTTGTTTGTTTGTTAATTATTAATACATTTTTACGGTATTTAATTGTGATATTGTATAATAAATGTAGTATACTTTGAATTATATTGTGTATGTGTTTTCTTTGTGTATGTGTTGTCTAGCGCCACATAGAAGTGTTCTTGTTTAGTATGCCAGATATCTACCTTAACAGACTAAACAAAGAAAACCAATCGGGCGCAAATATTGACCAAATGATTATAAATTATTTTAAAATTATTAAGCAATTTATATTGATTGGATGATAACTAATGGTGGCTGCACGCAATGGCAATCTGGAAGTTGCTCAGTAAACACTAAAAGGACAGGTTACATATAAATACACAGAGACTTTACCTCTATGCATATACCTCAGAGAGCGCCACACAATTGGATGGATAATTAGTATATTATTTATTAATTGGCTTGTATAAGCAATGCAAATTACATAAAAAGAATACACATACAGACATATTGGTACCTTCCACCATATTTGGTGGGAATGCCCGTGATATCTAAATTTTGGGATGAGGTAATGCAGTTGGCATCGAAAATTACTGGTCAATCTATTCCTAAAGATCCTCTACAAACCCTTCTTAGTAATCCTTTTAAGTTCCCTATCTATAGCTCAGAATTCCATATTTAACCCTTGCAGCGGTTTCATCAGAAGGATGAAACCACTGCAAGGGTTGAAAGCAGAGAAACGCATCAAGGACTGAGGCTTTTCTATACCCCTTGAGTTTTAAACTCCTTCGGACATACTGATTAAACCTGCTGTGCTGGGCTGAAATCGCACTGATGGCCCACATTGTCTGCTGCACGCTTGTATCTAATACCTGCACTGGCCACCTGTGACAGACAGCTTCACCGTGTCCATCATCTCATCGCCAATGGCTTGGAACGAGTCTGCGCAGATTGTTAACACTGCTGATGGCTTGTGGTGGATGGCTCGCTCCCTGCCCATTCTCCCATCAGTGGTTCGTCAACAGGCGGCGACTGCTGAGCGGGGTAGCTAGAGCTGTCTGCAGGTACAGATTCTTGCGGAGAGACACAATTCTTCATATACATCAGGTTTATTTCCACCTATTTAATTCTACCACTGAAGTTTGCCTCAAGGAGAGGGAGCTAAATGCAATATTAAGTTGGAGGCATTTCCATTTCCATCTGTACCTTTTGCACAGCTGGGGCTCTCAGCACCGAATTAACATCATAGAATTTCTGTCCTGGACTCCAGGTTATAACCAAAATTTCTATACCATGGGGCATGTATGAATTTGCATGTTTATATTTTCCTTTATTTTAATGTATGTGTATTATTTTCATGTAATTTACATTGCTTATACGAGCTAATTAATACATTTTATACTGATTATCCTTCCAATTGTGTGGCGCTCTCTGAGGTATATTCATAGAGTTAAAATCTCTGTGTACCTACCTATATCTAACCTGTCCTTTTAGATATCTGGAAAAGGGGGCCTTGCGGTAAGATGCAAGAAAAGACTGATTAAGTCTTACCTGGGGCACACTTTGATTTGATGTATTTTGTATTGTTATAATACTTTAAAACTTAACTTTTATTTTCATATTCTTAAAAGGAGGGGTGACTCTTGTCACTTTTTGGGATATTTAAAGTTGTATTTATATCCCAAATAACTGTCTGCACCTTTTATTGGGATGCAGATATGAATCAATCACAGATACTGTATTTGTTAAAGTAGTATTATTGTCCCAAATAGCTGTCTGCACCTATTCATTCTGATGCAGGTATGAATCAATCACAGATGTCTATCTGCACCTTTCACTCAGGATGCAGATAAACAATTTAAACATGAAACACAGAAAAACATTTTTTTCTCCATTTGCGAAGATTTTGTAAGCATATGTGAGATGTTCACAGGAAAAAGCCCTCTGAGGTTTATCACAATTTAAAACCCCTTTGCATTATTGTACAAGGTGTTCATGTCTGCCAATTCCTGCTTGCTTCTCACATCTATTACTTATTCTCTCTTTTGGAATTTGGTCGCTGATATGTACATAACCAGCTGCTTGCGATAAAGGAGTATTGGTAGGAGCTGAGATTTATGTGTTTTTGTATCACTGCTTCCCTCCTCTGCTTTCTAGCATCTTAAACCAGTATCAAATGCCAGATGAGAGAGAGGTAATGTAGATTTCCAGATCTTTTTCAAGGGTAAAAACAAGCATATAATCACCAGCTGGTGATAAGTCTGAGGGTCTCACCAACCACTCCTGTGGTTCCGATTTAAGGTGCCGAAAAGAACCTCTAGCCGGAACTCAGCAGGGGATCGGTGGTGCAGATGGTCCTCTTCAAAACGAAAGTACTGTCCTCCAGCCACGGGTACAGCCGCTCAATGCATTTCGTACCATTGGGTCCTTCATCAGGAGCAGGCGCATCGGCAGCATCACACATCCTTCCCTGCACAATGCACACATTGGCAGAGTCGCAGAGCAGGGAGAGCGCCTATATTGCGCGGCACCTCCTTGCTTTGCAGGCTCTGCTGAGCAGGTAGTGATGGCCCTGCCCAGGACTGTCAAAATAGGCAGGGGCCCACTTCCTCATCTAATGTTACACAATATATATTAGTCTGATATTTTGGCAGCACCCCTCTATTCGGCACCTCTCAGATGTCACACTCAATTTAATTATTAACAAAAAACCTAAATGTCCCCTTGGTCCCCCCTGATGATGGCCCTTGGTTGAATTTCCAGAACGATTGAACCCTTACAATTAAATCTGAGAATTCCATTATTATCGGGGAAGGATCAGATATTCCTCTGGTTTTATATTTAACCTTTACTACCTAAGGCAGAACATTTCTAGAGACCAGCATAACATCAATTCTCCAGAAAGCCTGGTGCAATGTAGAAAAACAGGAGAACTGCACCGTATTTGCTTCCCCTCCCTCCATGTATCTACCTATCCCAGATCGTGCACAAAATTAGAGAACCTCTTATTACCCTGAACCCAGAGATTAACTCCTCCCCGTTGGTGCCCATAGCCTCCCTGAAACGGAGACGGTTAGGGTTTCCGCCACCCGTCTCCGAGAGAAGGGGACACGCACGCATCCCCGTCAGATAGAGCCTCCCTCCGCCAGCTCTCGCCAGCAAAGGGGATCTGGCAAGAGCTGGCGCTGATCGAGAGGTGCTCCATCTGAAGGTGAGGGGACCACAAATTCAGCAGCTTTGATCGTTCTTTAAAATGAGAATGGGGGGGGGGGGGGTGGGTTATAGACAACCAGCAGTAATATTTGCATAGCATTAATTATACAATCCAAAACATAAAACGGCCTCGGGGTCAATCTTAACCTTATTGCAAACAAAAGATAATGATTTTCTTTCAGGAAATGTTATACCTCTAGTAGATGATGTGAAGGGGGCATATTAGGCCCTTCCTACCCACAGTTTCTTGAGGGACAGTTATTTCCCCCCAACTAAATGGGTTCCCACCAAACATGCAATATCAACATTAGACTGTCTAAGTTGTTTCATAACAAGGGAACTTTTAATTTTATCGTTAATACCCCTAATATTCCATGACAGTACTCTAGTCATATCACATATCTGGGTTTTTTCCCCCTGTACACACCATGCGACCTGCACAACCTATCAATATCGATAATTATATGATCAAAGAACAATAAGTGAAAAGCGTGGGTTACGTACTTTTTCCGTAACCTGCGTACCCTTTATTCCTAGCTACATGCGAACAAAACATAGCGCAGCGTAGCGTACCTTTACCGTGTATTATACATGGATGAATCAATGCAGTAATAGGAGATCCCTTCGCAGTACTTTGTCTCTAATCTGCGAATACACTTTAAGGACAATGTCCGTAATACACCTTATCGCTAGATGCGAATAATAGACAAGACCACGGTATAACAAGTGAGGAGATAGATTCTCCGTAAATAGTGTATTTAGTCCCTAGCGGACAAAAGGGGATTACAGAAAGAAGAAAATACAGGGTAACACGTGATACAATTGTCTAACAATAATAAGTACTTTAAAACACTTACAAAGGAACAGAAACAGATACAATTATAATCAGCCACATGACATAAAACGGGAATACAAATGTTACCGTTAAGGAAATAGCGCAGCGCAGTCCGGTCGGAGCTCGCTATATTCAAGTAGAACTATAGCCTGGGTTGGTGAGGGGATATCAGCAGTGCCAAAGTGACCGAGGCAGCCCAGGGATAGCTATCTTATAGGGTCAGAAGGGGGAGGTCAAAGGCCATTTCTATTGGTCAGGGTTCGAATGTCCAGTCTTCAGTGATTGGGGCAAAGTATTACACTTTGTTTGGATAGGTGCAGGGGGGGGGAGTGAACTTTGGAGTCCTTTGTGTGTTGGCATCGTCGTCGGGGTCGTAAATAGCAACAAGAACCGGTTATATCTAGATTCTTTTGTCACACACATTTTAACAGAAATAGTCCTTGGAATATAGATTTTGTCCGTAATTATCGGACCATATGAGTTGCGAAAACTTTGCAACGGCCGGAATACTGCGCATGAGAAACGGAACGTAACGGTACCAAACATTATACAGACAGAAGTATGTAATCCTGATTAAACTATGTGTAGTGCTCTAAACCTTTAATTAACTTTATTTTATTTGGTGTAAGTATGGTATTATGAATTTATGTGTAATAGTATGGCTGCGCTTCTAGTCCACTTTGTCACCCAGACTCGGGTATGTATACTTTATTTGCGCAACTCTGCGAACCAAAATGGCGGCCATACTATCCTAAAATGGCGTGTGTGCAACTCGACTTTAATAAACCCTACCTCCAACTGCCCATCCCAGCTGGAAGCACTTAACGCCACACTGCCAAAACATATATACAGTACAAACTATACAAAAACGACTTGTCAATCCCGTAAACTCCAAACCCCTCCCTATATTCCATCCCACCACAGTCATATTAAACCACCAAAAATATGTAAGAAATGAAAAGAAAAAAAGAAAATTTACAGCCTTAGTGGATTCTGTCAGTGACTTAACATTGGCAGAGCCGAATTTCCCATTAGGCACGTGAGGCACGTGCCTAGGGGCGGCACATGTTTGGGGGCGGCACTTGGATGCCTGTGATGGTACTGTCAGCCCAAAATGTACCAATAACTGCAAAATATCCACTGTACTGTACTATATTCCATCTTAAATAGAGTGTCAATGGATAGGACATGCAGATACTGCCCCTGTAAACTGTCCCACTTAGTAAATATGTATTCATAATAAAAGAACATGTCACAGTTAGTGGCTTTTTAAAATAAATCCATTATATTGACTATTATCAAATGAGGGCTTATAAGTAATCAATAAAAATAATATAATTAGACAGGGGGGGGGGGGCGTTATCGTTGTGCCTAGGGGCGCCGTCATCCCTAAATCCGCCACTACACATTGGTCTCCGCAGCCATTGTGCCAAAGAAAGTGAAAAAACTGCCGGTATTGGTGTCAGAATTATCCCCATGTCACAGGAGCAGTTGGACTTAAACTGCCCTATCTGTTAATAATAGGACAGGATTTCCCAGACTAAAATAAGCTTCTTGCTCATACAGAGGATAAATCTAATGACCCTCCAAAGCACTTTCGTTCTGCTCCACCCAAAGTGGTTGTTGTGGGTCCAGTTATTTATACAGTCAAAGTGCCTGTAGGAGAAATGCTAACTTGACAACTGGTACCTGAAGTGAGAGGTCTGGTTGCTTGGAATCAAGATGTGTTCTCATCCAAGCCTGGAAGAACAACTGTAACCAAGCATGAAATGTATACACCAACAGGAGTCATTGTAAAAAAAAACATATCTGATACTCGAAGCAAGATGGGAAGTCAATGCTAAAGTAAAATGTGGGTCTTTGGCACTTCAACAGTTCAAGTTTGTGCGAAAACATAAACCTGGAGCCCATCACAAAAATGCTGAAGCGTTGTCCATGCGCTATGAGACCGTAAAGCCCCTGGAAGGAAAAAAATTGCTTTTCCTATTAAGGAAAAGTATACGGGGAGGGTATGTGATGAGAAAGACACCAGATGGTCTGAAGTGGAGTACCAGACCAGTCGAAAGGAGCTTTGCAAAAAAGAAAAGGGATCTGTTCCATATGTTGCGATGACCTGGAAAACGCCTACAGCAGACTTTACAAAACCCCAGGGAGACAGCAGGAACCTTTTTAGCTCCTGTAGTTTGGTTTTAATAGAAAACCAGTAAGGGTCTCTTGGGGTGGATGGGAGAAGAGGGCCAGTCCAGGTCTTATGGTTTCTGCAGCCAGGATGGCTGAGTAATTGTGCACCTGTGGGAAACCTAGAAAGGGCTGAAGGTTTCACAGGTGTAGCACCTCAGATGCCAAACTAGGGTCTGTAAGGAGGGCTAGTGTCAGGGGTCTGGAAGACTGTGTATGCCTGAAGGGACTTTGGTATCGGTGGTTCCTGGCAGGAGGCCTTCCCATTGAAGCAATATGCTGCACGCACTGGTGACTATAACCCAGGACACTGAATTGTTTATTGGTGCTGTTGGAACCAAAGGGAAAAAATTTACACTGCTTGATTTATTTTTTGTAGATTGTATGTTTTGTCTATAACCACCTGACAGCTCTGTGATGTTAACCAGCCTGGGAGTTTGTTGTTGCTCCAAGTTGTGGTGCGAACATCTTGGTCTTTATGTAGAAAATAACCTGTGTTTGTTTTCACAACATACCTTGGTGTCAGTATTGTTACTTTAGCACAATCCCAACAATACTGTTACATTACATATTTTGTGGCAGATGCCTTATTTTCCTTTTTCACTGCTCCCAGTTGCATGCAGGTGAGCATACCTGTGTGTCTTGTTTTTTCAATTCATATTTTTTTAACTGTGGCTACAACGATTGGTTAGTTTGGGCCCCCATAATCCAAGCTGCCAATGACACGAAGGGGAAATTTACTAAGAATACGAATACAACAAATTGTATTCGTATTCTTGATACGAATGAATACGACTGCTTTGTAACCCTCCGATGTCGTATTCATTCGTATTAACGGCCGTATATACGAATCAGGAAACCCGACAAATAGGGGTTCCTCGATTTTTTAAAACCAGCCCCAGGCTCCAGGTCCGGGGCTGGTTCCCAAAATACGGGGGACAAAATGAGTAGGGGTCCCCCGTATATTTTAAGAACTAGCCCCAGGCCAAACCAGCCAGCAGGGTAATGTCACAGCCGGGGGACAATTATTAGATAAGGTCCCACGGCCAAAACATCACCCTACCGAGTACCGACCAGTCAGCCTGGCCAGAGGCCCTGGGGGAGTGGGGACCCCCCCAATAAAGGGGTCCCCCCCTCCAGGACTTACCTGACCAGGCTGAAGCCTGGTGCTGTCCCCGGTGACCCTGTGCGGTGGTCACCGGGCTGATTGAAGTGTCAAAAAATAGAATAAAAACTATTGTGTTTTACTGTGGAACTATGAGTCCCAGCAAGCCTCCCCCGCAAGCTGGGACTTGGAGAAGCACAAGTCCCAGCCTGCGGGGCATTAAAGGGCCCGCTGGCACTTGTAGTTCCACAGTTAAATAAATAGTCAAATAAACACACACTGACACACAATAAAAATAAAACTTTAATACATCCAAAGCCCATACATACTGATACCCGTGGGTAGGTCCCTGGGTCTTGGTCCGGTGTCCTGTCCTGTTCCGGATCCATGTCGACATTCGGGTCCAGGTCCATGTCGGCGGCGTCTGTCGGCGTCCAGGCCGGGTCTGAAGAAATCCATGGGGGACCTGTTGAAGGAAATCCAACTCACCCAGGTCCTCCTGTGAAGATCTGTTGTCTTGATCCGCCGTACTCTTGGTCTTCTGGCATCTTCTGGCACCTGCCGGCGATTCCTGCAGTTCCTCCACTGAATGATTCTATTGGCCGCTAGGTGGCCAATCAGAAGCCGATTTTTTCGGCTTCTGGTTTGGGAACCAGACCCGGACCTGGAGCCTGGGGCTGGTTTTAAAAAATCGGGGAACCCCTATTTGTCGGGTTTCCTGATTATTTATTACCAGCCCGACTCTTTCAGCCTGGTGCTGGTTACGGCTGTGGGGGGGACCCCACGCCGATTTTTTTATTTCTCTATTTTTTTAACACTGAAGCCTGCACGGATCTGATTGATCCGTGCAGGCTTCTGCCAAATACTAAAGGAAAATCATGTGTATTTTCCTGCTGTATATTCGTGTCCGTTTTACAATAATTAGCGGCCGCTTAGTAAATTCTTTTGAATGGTTATTTCTGCCGTATTCTTTCGATGGTGTATTCATTCGTATTTGTAGATACAAATACGAATGTCCCATCATCAAGAATACAAAAATACGTATATTTGGCATAGTAAATGCCAAAAATACGTATACACCTAAAAAAAACCACGTATTTTTGTATGAAAATACAATTTTTTTTTACGATTTTGTTTTAGTAAATTTCCCCCCGAAGGGTCAAGTAAAGGCTAAGGCCTTGGCCTGTGTTTATGACTGGTGGTTCTTCATCTCATAATGAAGATAAAAGCCCCCCCCTGTAAAAGAATTACAGAAAATTTTACTTATTAAGGCACAGGAACAAACTGTGCATTCAGAAATATCACCCATCCCCAAAGAAAGTCCAAGTGTGTCCATGGATGCTACGTATAGGCTTAACCAGTACACAGTCTGTGCTGCCTATATGACAATGCCACGAATATTGTGAGAGCATTTCATCTGGTCAAATTCCAACATTTACCATGTTTTGCTCACACAATTAATATGATGATGGTGCACAATTTTCTGAAAAATAATAAGAGCGTGCAGGAGATGCTTTTTGTGGTCCTAAAAATTCCAGCTCATTTTTGACATTCAGTAACTGCATGTTGAAGATTAAAGTGCTAGCAAATACTCTTGAACTTGCCCTACCATAACCTGAAGCAAGAGGTTGTAACGAGGTGGAATTCTACCCTCTGTATGCTTCAGAGGATGGAGGCAAGAGAGCATTCAAGCCTGGCAGGAAAGAGGCAATTTGGCGTCTCTAGCACAAATAGCTTTGCTTTACTTAAAATGCCCAAGTTCCATTGTGTACTCAGAAAGAGTTTTGAATGCACAACATTGCCAGTGATTGGTGTAGGAGGTTACTTCCACAAAATGTGGAAAAGATGATGTTCATCAAAATCAATTATAAATTCCACCAGCAATTACCTGAACAAAGTACAGAGGGGACAAATTAATAGTTTGTGAAGAAGAGGATGTACACATTGATGGGGGTAAGGATTTTCAGGGTGATGACGACATCTTGCCTCTGTAGAGACAGTTTGTGCAGAGAGATTAATTGCCTTTTTTTTGTAGAGGCCCATACAAACCAATCATTTTAGCCACAAGACTTAGCAGCACCCCTTGACTGATAATGCAGACTGCCCCCCCTACAGTAATTTTTTTTATTTATTTAAAGCAATTCCTTCGATGTTTTAGCAGTTCCTTATTAGCTACAACAGTAGCCCCTTGTCACAGAAGCCCCTCATGAGCCCTCATTGCATCCCCTTGTCACAGCAGCCTCATATAAGCCCCCAGAGTAGCCACTTGTCACAGAATCCCCTCGTGAACTCTGACAGCACCCTCTCGTGAGCCCCAAAAGCTGCAGACAGAGATGTCCTTGTATCAGGTAAGTTCAGGTGAATATGGTTCTCTAGGAAGTGGAATTGCTCGTCTCTAGGATATATTTTAGTTTGCAGTGTAATATAGTTTAGTTCATATCTAGTATTAGAGACAGGCTCTCAATTATTTCAGTCAGAGAATCAAATAAATAGCTTCAGTTAGAGTCAACACAAGTTTTGTTTTATTAATGTTGCACATTTTATGATTAATGGAAGATTATTGCATTTTTTGTATTGTTGTCTTATTGTCTATATATGCACAGTACCTCACTTGTTAGCCTTGACAGACAGGGCAGCAATCCTGTAATTATATGGCAGACAGGGCACACAGGAATTGGATTCCACACAGTTACCCCTCCACAGGTTGCACAATTCAAGATAGGCTTGTCCCTACTGTGGTGGGTGTGGCCTAAGTTGCCTTAAACCAACTAAATTTAAATATGATATAAAATAGGTACAGTATTTGGGCCCTTATTCTGATCGGTGCGGATATTCCCGCATTCTTACGGTGCGGTCCGTACGCCACGGTGTTTTGCCGCGTGCGGCCATCGTCCGTAGAAACGCCCACGTGTCCTCCGCATTCGGACGGACTCACTCTTTAAGAACAGGGCGTGTTTACGGACGACATACAAAGCATGCGTGTGCGGGAGAAACACTCCGATTCGGCACGGTATTACAGAGTATTACAGTGTATGCTCGGGAATACCGCATCCGAACGGGAGCCAAGCGGTGCTACCGCACGTAAGCGGAGTATTTACGCCAAACAACCCACTATGAAGTATCTTCTGCAATACATCACATGACCCACTTATTCAATTACCTATCCTCATAAACTTGACTGTGACATGAATATAAATAAATGTGTTTACTTTACCCAAAATGTGTGGTTTCATGAGTACATGTCAAATACACATGTGTATTGCTAGTATTAATATTCTGTCATGTCCATTGTTAGCAGTTTGAAAGTGTCTGACAAGTACAGCATATGTGGGTGTTTAGTACGGGTTCCTTGAAGCAGCAATGGTTTCAATTAAAGCACTGACAAGCGTCCTATTAGTGAGTAATGAGTAAAGGAGTAGATTCTATTGGGTTCAGGTGTTAATGGTTGTAGTCATTAGGCGTACGTTCGCCTACCGCATGAACGAGTGGTGTCCGCAAAGCAATAGTACACTTGTGGACACCGCACATTTCTGCCCTTTTTGATCGCGTGCATTCGGAGTGGTTTCCGAATGTACGCCCCCCAACATAAGTGTACTCCCCCGTGTCCGCCCATGTTTCCGCCCCGTTTTGCCCACTTTGAAACTACGCCCATGTGTCATTCCGCATGACGCCCATAATACGCCCCTATTTCCCGAATGATAGCGGTGATCAGTTCTGGACGGGATCTGGCCGAACTGGTACCGAGTCAAGGCGTGGCACATGCGCGGTGCGTTCGCCACGCATGCGCAGACGCCGTAAACACGCGATCCGAAAGTATGCGGTAAAGTCCGCGTCAATCAGAATAAGGGCCATAGTTAGGTTTTAGTACTGCGCTCTGTCACATAAATTCTACAGCTGTTTGTAAATAACTAAAGAACTTTATTTGTATACATGCAAGTATTGTTTTACTCATTAATTATCATGTATAAACATATTACAGTGGTATATGTGAGAAACCTTTTCAATATGCTGCACAGCCTGTTTGGCTGAAACAGTTATTCCCTCAAGGTTAACTCAGAATGTCTAAAATAGTGTCAATCATGCAGTGTATAATCAAGCAATAAGTATTGAAACACCAATGTTATTTGCAATATAGTCCGCTCAAATGTGCGTCCAATAAATTGGATAGTGTGTACACATAAATTGGATGGTTGTCAGATTGGCTCAGTCCCGGATAGTGTACAATATATGACAAACTGAGCGGCGTCCCGCTATTTGATGGGTACCTAATTTATGCAAGAGTCTTTGTGGTCTATGGGATGGTTTTCTGGGTGGGGTGACTGGGATTACCTGGGTCCCAGACTGGGGTGCTATATCCATCTAGCTGCTAGAGCACCGGTGGCCGTGTATGATCCACAGATGACTGTGCTACAGCGTTGCCGGACACTGCTCCCTGTCTGCTTGGAGTTTCACAGCCTCTTATCATACACGGAGACTGGCGCTCTAACAGCTAGACGGATACAGCACCCCAGTCCGGGACCCAGGTAACCCCAGCCACCATACCCAGAAAACCATCTTCTCTTCTCTGTATTCTTTTTAATCTTGTAGATTTGTATTGGGAGAAGTAGAAAACAGGAAGAGAAGAGGGCGTGTTTTAGTGGGGGGGGGGGGGGTGATATTCACTTATCACAACACTGAAAGAAAGAATGTATACCAGGCCAGTGTTTAGGTATTCCTACCTCACTTATGCTGGGTACACACCAGGACGAGAAGGGTCTGATCCCATCAATCTAGATCCAATTCCGGCCAATTGGATGTAGATTGTGTGGTGATTGGGCCCTTTTCTGGTGTGGACCGATACTGATCCGATGCGCGGTCCCGCGGGTTGGTCGTTATTCAGATCCTACCTGCAGCAGGTACTGTAGGATCTGGAAACGACCATAATCCCGGGTGCGGGTCGCCATCGGATCGGACCCGCTCACGGTGCACATCATGAGCGGGTCGTGCCCCCTGGGTCATCGTGAGCGGGTTGGAAGAAACACTGACGATCCACTCACGATGTGCATCGTGAGCGGGTCATCCTGGTGTGTACCCCACATTACACAACAATATAGTGAGGATAAGCCTATCTGAGTTTCTTTATACTTGACGGATATTGAGTTTCCGGGGAGGCGTACCTCACTTATGTAAGACAATTCAAAGACTCTCACATCAAGGTATCTTTGTTATATGTGCTGTGTACCGATACTCACGATGATATCTGTAGGATTACTTTCATAAAGGTATCTTTCCTCATGCAATGGTTAAAATATAAGCAATTTATTCTTGATATAAAATTAAAAAAAAAAACCAATATAAAAATTGGTTAAAAATCATTTCAGAAAAAAGAACTGTCCACTGGTGGAGGGGCAGCTCCGTTCCTCCTGGAGCAGGCAGGGCACAGATACAGGGCTGCTGACTGGTAAAGCAGGTTCTGTACAACAAAAGTCCTCTGTCCTACCTTTCTTCCAGGGGGGGGCGGTTCACTGCCAAGAAAAAACAGACCTCCAGCAGAAGATGATGTCAAAATGAATAGCAAGTCCTGCTTCCAACACGTTTCGAGATCCACATCTCTTTATCAAGGCATGGAGGACTTGCTCACTGGCTTGCTATTTATAGTGTGTGGCATCCAAGATGGCGCTACTTCCGCTTCCTGTTTCCAAAATTCTTTGCGTGTGTGTGTTTTATTTGAACAGTTCCCATGCTTTTTTCGGAAATAATTTTTAACCAATTTTTATATTGTTTTTTGAAATTTTATATCAAGAATAAATGGTACTGTTAGTTGGGCGCCCACGCCCACTAAGCTATTTGCTTAGTTTTCGGCTACGCTCGCCGCGGTTCGGGCTCGGTGGCTCGCTGTGCTCGCCACACTATATAAATTCAACTCCATGCCCACATGGATAGTGGGGGTATGACCGTACTAACTATAGTGGGCGTCAAACTAACATATAAGTACCAAATAAATTGCTTATATTTTAACCATAGCATGAGGAAAGATACCTTTATGAGAGTAATCCTACAAAAATCATCGTGAGTATCGGTACGCAGCACTTATAAGAAAGATATCTTGATGTGAGAGTCTTTGAATTGTCTTACATAAGTGAGGTACGCCTCCATGGAAACACCGTATCCATCAAGTATAAAGAAACCCAGATAGGCTTATCCTCACTGCATTGTTGTGTAAGTGAGGTAGGAATACCTAAACACTGGGATACATTCTTTCTTTCAGTGTTGTGATAAGTGAATATCACCCCCCCCCCCCCCCCCCACACACACACACTAAAACACACCCTCTTCTCTTGCTGTTTTCTACTTATCCCAATATAAATCTACGAGATTAAAGAGAATACAGAGAAGAGAAGAAAAATCACCTCATTGGATCAAAAATATAAAAAAATAAGTATTAAGAAGAAATCTACGATTAACCTAGGGTAGCTCCACACCCCTACCAAACTACCTATTTTATATCATTTAATAGGGGCTTCAGGGAATAGTCCCCCACAGGCTCGGACTGGCCCGGGGGGAACCGGGGAATCCCCCGGTGGGCCCCGGTGATTTCGGACCCCGCCCACTTGTTTAGGGCAGAGGAGCTGGGCAGAGGAGCTTTGCCTGGGAGCCTGTCACACTGCTGCGCTGCGTCGTGCATCGTGCGTCATGACATCAGACGCCACACGCCACAGTTGACCCGACTCCCGCCGGCGCAGCACAGGACTCTGCACGGGGCGAGAGCAACTGCCACCAGGACCCCTAATACAGATCCCCACCTAGGATAAGAACTGCAGGGGTGGATGTCATGAGAGGAGACCTCCCGGCTGGTGAAGAGGGAGCTGCTTGCTTTTGGACCCCTTCTGCAAAATGGTAGGTAACTAACCTAACCATTTGCTGTATTAACTTTTTAATATTCCCCCTTTTTTTTTTTTTGAGGGGTATGTGCTGTATTGTGTATGTGTGTGTGTGTGGGGGGGGGGGGACCTATGTGCCACATTATCTGGGTAGGGAGGACCTATGTAATGTACTATATGGGGGGGCTATGTGCTGTACTATATGGGGGCCTATGTGCTATACTATTTGAGTGAGGGACCTATGTAATGCACTATATGTGGGGGACCTATGTGCCATATTATCTGGGTAGGGCGGACCTATGTGCTGTACCATATGGGGGGGGGCTATGTGCTGTACCATATGGGGGGGGGGCTATGTGCTGTACTATATGTAGGCCTATGTGCTGTACTATTATCTAAGTGGGGGACCTATGTATTGTATTTTATTGAGGGCCTATGTGCTGTACTATTTGAGTGGGGGACCTATGTAATGTACTATATGGGAGGGCCTATGTGTTGTAATATTTGAGTGGGATGACCTATGTAATGTATTTTATTGGGGGCCTATGTGCTGTGCTGTACTATTATCTGAGTGGGGGGACCTATGTAATGTATTTTATTGGGGGCCTACGTGCTGTGCTGTACTATTATATGAGTGGGGGGCCTATGTAATGTATTATATTTGGGGGCCTATGTGCTGTACTAATATCTGAGTGGGGGGACCTATGTATGTAATGTACTATATTGGGTGCCTATGTGCTGTACTATTTGAGTGGGGGGACCTATGTAATGTATTATATGGGGGGGTGGGCATAGGCGAATCTAAGAGGTGGTCCGGGGGTGCACCAGACCACCCATTAGACCACCAGCCGCTTCAAATTTAAAGAAATTACAGCAGGGCAGAAAAGAGCTGTGTGCTGCCTGGCTGTTTAGTCTAAGGAATTGCTTATTGCCAAGGGGGATGTCTCACGCCGCTGGACTCACCCAATTGAAATAAATGGCAGCCGGGCAGAGAGCGATGTATGCTCCCCGGCTGTAGTCTTAAATATGGCCCAATAAGCGGGTGAAATGGTCAGAGCTGGTGGTGTTCCCTTGAGTCCGATATTACCTGAAAAAAACACAGGAGAGAAAGGAGACCTTTTGGGGGGGGGGGGGGGGGGGGGGGGCACTCTTAATAACAGACAGGACAGCACCCAATTACAGTATAGGGCAGACAGGAAGCACTCAATTAAATTATTATTATGTAACATTGCATTTGCTGTTTCTATACTAGCAATCAATTTTATTTTACAGTATTACTGTAGTTTATGTCAAAAGTATGCCTGTCTGGGCAATCCAAGATGACTTAGTTGAACTTACTTTCTCCTCACCTCAATTGATTCACTTTTTTTTTTGCCTTGGGGTCAATGTTTCGTAACTTCCTAGGTAAGGTAGCAGGAAATTATTTACATAAAAATATACATTGTGATGTTAGCAGTGAGATACTGGAATCCTCATCTACAAAAACAAGTGAAATGTGTCTTGTGCTCATAATTCCCCTTTCTCTTGTCTCTGCTTTCAAGGCCTGGACTTGATTTCTAAGAAACCTGCAAAATAATGAACTCGGTTTTATTGTCTTTCTAAAAAAATCTTTTTTTTTTTTTTTTTTTACATTTATTTACAGTTTTTCATATAGCGCAATATATTCTGTTGCGCTTTACAATTGGAAACAACAGTGATTAAACAAACTGGGTAGAAACAAAACATGTACATACAGGGCCATATGTATCAAAAAAGTGAAAAGTGGAGAGTGATAAACAACCAGCTCCTACCTGTCATTTTTCAAACCCAGTCTGTAACATGGCAAGTAAGAGCTGATTGGCTGGCTTTTTATCACTCTCCATTTTATCACTTTTTGAAGCTTGATACATGTGGCCCACAGTATTCACACTAATGTGTCTTCAGCAAAATACTGTAATATTCGTTGTGTGTTTTTGTGGTGCAGCTAATGAGGGATCGGCAGCTAATTAATCATGTAACATTTTTACAGTGGAAAATTTTAAGCAGTTTTAGGTGAGTTTCTGACAGTTCTGGAAAAGTACTGTGATGTAAAAGGAAATAACTGATCAAAACGACATTGTTAAAATTCCTTTGTCCATCCAACATTTGTTCTGTTGCGGAACAAGAAGTCTATGTAAGCATTCCCCGCATGCAGGGACTTGGAGAACCACAAGTCCCAGCATGCGGGGCATTAATGGGCCCACTGATTCTATAGTTCCACAACAGAACAAATACCTAATTTAAATGCACTTACACACCGTAAATAAAGTATAAGATTATATATATATACTACTTACACATATACATACTTACCTATAGGTCCGTCGTAGGCCTGTCATCTTCTCCAATAGATAATCCATAGAGTTCCTGTGAAAAGAAATCATACCCCAGAAAAGGGAAACTAGCTTGATTAAGGGTTTAGAGGCGTTTGACTATGAGACATGGTTAGCCAGGACCAATACAGAGAACTGTCAGGTGCTCTGTTTACCATGAGATCTATGCACAGGACACGTGTGCATCCTCTAAGGCTGGAGGAAAGGAAATTTCACACAAAGTGAAAGAAAGGATTCTTTGCAGTTAGGACATTTAAGATCTGTAATTATCTGCGAGAAAAGGTTGTGATCAGTGGCGTAACTATAGCCCCGCAGCCCCCGCGGTGGCGGGGAGGCGCTGAGGGGCTGTGGGCGCCGATCTGCGGGGCTATAGTTACAACTATATATATATATATCAACCCCCCTTACCCCTCGCATGCCGCCGCCAGCGCTGCCGCATTCAGGGTCCCGGCCGCAGCCCAAATCTTGTCATGGCTCCGTCTCCTCCTGCAGTACTTCTAATGAAAAATAACTATCAGAAAATGGCTGCCCCCTAACAGCAGACAGTTTTTTGGGATGCTAGAGGAGGTGCGGGCCTCCTCTAGCATCCTTAAAAACTATCTGCTGTTAGGGGGCAGCCATTTTGTGATGGTCATTATAGAACTTCAGGAGGAAACGGAGCCGGCTGCGGGACCCTGAATGCGGCGGCACGCAGAGGGGTAAGGGGGGTTTTAACTTCACTTGGGAAGGTGGGTGGGAGGGCTAGGGGGAGGGGGTGGCGCTGCCGATATCGGCGGGGGGGGCGCACAAATTCTAGTTACGCCACTGGTTGTGATAGATAATTCCCCTAATATATTTAAGAAAGTGGTGGGCCAATTTTTAGTGGAGATAGACATCTAGGTATAAAACCGTAAATGAATCCATAGTGTGAGGTCCGGTAAGGTAAATATCAGCCAAGGGCTCAGGGAATTCTGAAGAAAAGATACTATAGTATATATTTGTGTAAATAGGTTGAACTCGATGGACTTAAGCAGGGCCGGGCTGGGACCAAAAATTTGCCCTGGCAATTCAAGCACACAGGCCCACCTGCTGTGGCCACCATTCATGATATTGTGGCACGCTAATGGGGCATTGTGTGACAGTGATGGGTCACCGTAATGCCCATTACACATTGGTGGCACACACCATAATGCATGTGCCCATTAAACCTTGTACCTTTGTGCATCTACTTAGGTTAATAATTCCTGGTTTATCATGGCTATATGCTTAATACATGCCTTTCAGGGTCCTTCTGAATAACACTTAGGAGACCAAAGTCACTCTATAGAATTAACGTTTTTATTTTCCAATGCAGAACTACAAGTCTCATCAGTAGGCCCAGGGTCTGCCTAACAATGTAAAAGATCCCTAGCACAAGAAGAAGCAGTCTGGTACCGGGGCTTAACTAAATAAATAAACTAATGGCAAATTTGGCACTCATTCCTGGCTGGGTGTAAAACTGTAAAACTGTAAAACCTTGTGTGCTGCTCGCAGAGTCGATTCACAGCAGAAGTCACTCTGAGTTTTCTGCACTCTGCAGTGCAGGCTGCTGCAGCCGAGAGGGAGGTCAGAGGGACCACCGCCGGCTTAAAGTTTCGTCTGTCCCGAAGTGTCTCTCTTGTCTGCTCTCGATTCTCTGCGTGCCAAGATGCGGCCACTCAGCTCTTCCCGACATACTCAGTCATGGCACAACCGCGTCATGATGCCTATTAGATTTGGGTGAGTTATTTTGTTTCTGTGCAGGGAAAATACTGACTGCTTTATTTTTACACTGCAATATAGATCTCACTTTGAAGTAAAACCCCACTAAAATCTAATTCTCTCTGCACAAGTAACATCTGCCCCACATGGTTTTGCAGTGCACATGGTTTTTCTATCCAGAGCCGGCCCTAGCCTAAATGATGCCCTAGGCAAGATTTTGGCTGGTGCCCCCTAGCACCGCCACTAGTTCCGCCTCTGACCCTGCTTCCCTTTCCCAGCACCATCAACCCTCATCATAGCAGTCATCATTTTGGTACTCCTACCGCAATATTTTAAATAGAAACAGTGCACACATTTGGTGCGTAGCCCAAACAGGGGTGTGTTCTTGCTGGGAAGGGGCATGACCACACAATTGTACCCCCAATTCAAATTATGCCACACAGTAGTGCAACTTTATTCACATTATATCATGCGATAGTGTCCCTTATTCACATTACATCACACAGTGGTACCACTTTACCTTATATACATTACTCCTCACATTATTCACATTATACCCTTAGAAAAAAATCCTGAGAAAATATTGTATTTTAAGCACCTCCATGGCCGCACTGCAACCCAGCACAAAGCAGTGTGTGCTGGGCAAAGGAGAAGAGCTGCAGCTGCAGCTGCTGCTGCCACATAAGGGGAGGGGGCCTGGGGCCCCCACTGGGCCCTTCCTTCAGACTTTGGCCTGGGTAATTTGTACCCCTACCCCTTTCTCTCGGCACCCCTGATAATACCACACAGCAATGCCCCTTACACATGACACACATTATTAATGTCCTTATAACCATAATGCCCCTAACACATTATGCCAGCCTTTATTATTACCCTTCATACACAGTGACACACATAATGCCCATTACACATATGTTGCAAATTATTAATGCACAAAAGGAGCTTCCAATGATTAAAATGATATGCGGCATGCCTATATTCTGTGTGTGACTGTGGCTGTACCTGCATACGGAATGCTTTGTTACAGTGATTTCCATGAATACACTATTTCATATGCAGATACAGCCTCACTCACACACAGAATATAGGCATGCTGCATATCATTTTAATCAGCAGAAGCTGCTGATGCCCCTAGGCATTCCAAATGCCCTAGGCAATTGCCTAGTTTGCCTATGCCTAAGGCCGGCTCTGTGTCTATCTAAGAAGGCATTTGTCAGACAGAGTGAACTAAAATAACCCTCTATGTTACTAGGTTGTTTTTCAAATAACCTAACTTTTAGAGGAGGAATTTTCTACATTCCTTAAGGCACACTAACAGTCCAGGGTTTAGTGACATTCATGCTTGAGCATAGGTGACTTGATTTTGATTTAACCATCTATTGCCCAAGACTGGATATTAATAAAACCTGCACTGTTAGTGTACCTCGAAGGTTGGAAATGCCAGGTAAAAAGCTTGAACTTTGCATAGTTTACTATTAATTTTGTAATTGAACCATAAGGGGGTATTCAATCACCGCCGCTATTTCCGACAGGGGAAATAGCGGCGGGTGCCTATTTAATGTGGTCTTTCCTGACAGCATTGAAGAGGCATTTCGGTAGAACGGACGCAACTTTAAAAGCTGTCGGGGTGTTTTGCTGAGAGCGGCTGCTGAGAGCGGCCTTGGATTGTCGAGATCACGGCCTATCACGGCCTATCTCGACAATCCACAGGCATTTACACAGCCACAACCCCTTTTCGACAATCCTGCCTGCCGATAAACAGGTGAGCGGACAGAGAACGGCCAGATTCTCTACAGGAACTTTACTACTACAGGTTCGAATTTCCTCATTTACTTTTGAGGCTTAGGGGGAATATTCAATCCCGGGTCACGACTGCCAGGACGTCCCAACAGTCGTGACCCGGGATTGAATATTCCCCCTAAGCCTCAAAAGTAAATGAGGAAATTCGAACTTGTAGTAGTAAAGTTGTTATTTGATAAATGTATTAAATTGTTAATATTAATGCAAATTGGTAATATGAATAGTAAACTTCCAATGTCAACCCTAAATGGTGAATACTAGTCACAAATTTCAACCAGCAAATTTGAGTACTTTCTGAAGATTGTACCACAAAAAGGTTCATAACCCTCAAACTGGTGATTCCGGCATTGATTTGACACTTTCAAGAACATAAATTTAGCTGTACAATTAATTTGCATTCTTTCTGTTTCATTTATTCAAATGAGAAAATATAATTGTTCCACATGTGGAAAACTGGTTCATAAATCTTTCTTATTATTAAATTATATTTTGTTTCTTTTAGGTGAATTTGCAGTCTGTTTTTACAGCTACAGTCAGAAAATATGTGTAAAAAAAAACAAAAACAAATGCCAATTGAGGGTTCAATGACTCTTAAAGTATAAGGAAGTAGAAAAATAGAAATTATTTCCCATGTCAGGTATTTCATCAATTAAATGTCGATAGTCAAGCAAACACTTTAATTCAGCAAAAGATCGCCAAATTTACTAAGCTTGAAAAGTGATAAAATGGAGATAAAGGGGGTTATTTTGGTTGGTTCGGTCGGACCGCATTCGCACGGTACAGAGTTTTTTTCAACTGCTCATGCGTACCATTCGCAATGCGCATGTGCGGCGACAGCACACCGCGCACGAACAGACCTTCCCAAGCAAAAAATCCTATCCGCAAGCGCGCGGTCACAGTGGGCGTGATGTTGGCGTTTTTCGGGGCGAGGCCAGAAAAGTGGGCAAAACTGGGCGTATACCTGGGCGTCCACGGGGGTGTGCACTAAAAATGCATGAAAGGACAACCGCCTCGCTCGCCAAAGAGTGCTCAATACCACTCTTAGAGTTTCCGGCTGAGTACGAACGCCCTGGGTCTGCTAATTAACGCCAAATACAAGTGAATTACATACACCTGACTGCAATATTATCCAATGCTGAAGCCTATTTAGTGAAATAACTAGTTTCAGTACCTGAAAGCCATACACAGCACTGAAATACATTGCAAGGTTCTCTTTCTAAACTTCTCACCATTTCAAGGTATGTTTATTTTTATGTTGTATTAATCCAAATACACATGTTTCAATGTGTCCATTTAGTAACTTTTTAACCATCTACACCAGGCATGTCCAACGTTGGCCCTCCAGATGTTGTGAAACTACACATCCCAGCATGCTTTGCCACAGTTTTGCTATTAGAGAATGCTAAAACTATTACAAAGCATCCTGGGATGTGTAGTTTCACAACATCTGGAGGGCCAACGTTGGACATGCCTGATCTACACCCTTAATGCAAGTGTGCTTTTAATGTTAGGAAAACAGGATATATAATTCATAGGAGTCGACATGTGTCAACTTTTTCACTGCAACAGAAACATACAATTCAAAAAATTTATTTACACAGCTCTATTTCCCTTTGAAGTTGGATTCTACCAATTTTCACATTAGCAGACCAATTGCTGGTCCAGACAAGTGACGCGTACGCTCCCGTGCTCGGGAGTACGCCACCGCCTCTGATCGGAGCTGCGTTCTGTCTCCGATCGATGAGGCTGTGGAACATCCGTGCGTACGCTCATATGAACACCACTCCCCATTGTCGGATGCTGACTCCATCCGTGTGCGGATGTGTTGTGGGCGGAATCACGCTCGCCCGAAAGAATGCGGTATTTGCTCGTATGGACTGTACGTACGACGGTCCGCCCGCATCAACCAGAATAAGGCCCAAAGTGCTAGCATCTAACTGCCATGCCACAGGCTGTGATTAATAAATTACACAGGCTATCACTTTTCAAGGCTTGGTGAGCTCCAAGTACAATGTTCACTGTATATTAAATTGGTCACTACTTACTTTATTTTATTTATTAACAGTTATTTATATAGCTCACACATATTCCGTAGTGCTTCACAGAGCATAGGCCTGATTCAAGTCAAGGTGTTCACACGTTTATCAGCACCCATCTCCAATTCGATCAGCGGGCAAAATAAAAGTCAGTTCAGATATACTTTTATCTGCAAATGGCAGAAAAATCATTTGATGGCACCATATAAGTGCAGCGGGGCTGCCCTGTGCTGCTGTATAAGTCCAGCGGTGGTGTCCTGTACTGTGCTGCCATATAAGTCCAGCAATTGTGCAGTAGAAGTCCAGCAGTATGGCTGTATAAATCCAGCAGTGGTGTCCCATGTGGTGCTGTCATATAAGTCCTAGCGGTGCTGCCGTATAAGTCCAGTGTTGGTGCTGTATAAGTTCAGTGGTGCTGCTGTATAAGTTCAGTAGTACTGCGGTGGTGTCCTGTGCTGTGCTGCCATCAGGCTCGGACTGGCCTGGGGGGGAACCGGGGGATTCCCCGGTGGGCCCCTGTCATCTAAGACCCCGCCCACTTTTACAGTGGGGCGGGGCCTAACACTTCACATGATATGCCGCCGGGTAGTCAATAGCTAGCGGATGACTTACCCGGCGGCGGGGCAGGCAGCTGGAGGCGGAGGGTGGGGGGCGTGCAGCTGGAGGCGGAGGGTGGGGGGGCGTGCAGCTGGAGGCGGCGGGGCAGGCAGCTGGAGGCGGAGGGTGCGGGTAGTGAGACGTGCTGCTGTCATGTCAAATTCACGTCTCACGCTGGACCGCTAGCCAATGGGCGCTTGCGGTCCAGCAGCCAATCAACTGGTGGCTGCTGGACCGCGAGCGCCTATTGGCTAGCGGTCCAGCGGGAGATGTGAATTTTACATAGCAGCAGCACGTCTCACTGAGTCTCTCCCAGACACAGCGGGGAGCGGGGGACTCAGGGGCCGGGCCCAGCACGCAGCATGCAACACAGGCAGGGGTAGAGGTGAAGTGAGCAGCTAACCGGCGGCTGGCTCACCCACCCACCCTGCTGCACCCACCCACCCTGCTGCAAGCTGCACCCACCCACCGTGCTCCAAGCTGCACCCACCCACCTACCCACCCTGCACCCATCCACCTACCCACCCTGCTGCACCTACCCACCCTGCACCCACCCACCTATCCACCCTGCACCCATCCACCTACCCACCCTGCACCCACCCACCCTGCTGCACCCACCCACCCTGCACCAAGCTGCACCCACCCACCCTGCACCCACCCACCCTGCTCCAAGCTGCACCCACCTACCCACCCTGCTCCAAGCTGCACCCACCCACCCTGCACCAAGCTGCACCCACCCAGCACCCATTGCTGCACCCACCCACCCTGCTGCAACCCACCCTGCTGCACCCACCCTGCTGCACATGACTGCAACCCACCCTCCCTGCTGCACACTACCGCTCCCTCCATGCTGCACACTACCGCTCCCACCCTCCCTCCCTGTTGCACATCACCACCGCTCCCACCCTCCCTCCCTGCTGCACACACCACCGCTCCCACCCTCCCTCCCTGGTGCGCTGAATTGAAAATACCATCCGGGAGCAGGCCGCTGCACAGTTCTGTCCACCTTGGCAACAAGCAAATTCAGACCCCCTTGGCATCAAGCATGAAGCCCCTGGCATTGAGCATGTAGGTAAGTGGCACTTATGTGTCAAATGTGTAATGGGCGTTGCGGTGTGTTATATAGTATGTCATGGGCATTGCAGTGTGTTATATAGTATGTCATGGGCATTGCAGTGTGTTATATAGTATGTCATGGGCATTGCAGTGTGTTATATAGTATGTCATGGGCATTGCGGAGTGTTATATATAATGTCATGGGCATTGCGGAGTGTTATATAGTATGTCATGGGCATTGCGGTGTGTTATTTAGTATGTCATGGGCATTGCGGTGTGTTATTTAGTATGTCATGGGCATTGCGGAGTGTTATATAGTATGTCATGGGCATTGCGGAGTGTTATATAGTATGTCATGGGCATCATGTGTGCGACATATTGTGCAATTGTCATCACAGTGCGTGGCGTAATGTGTAATTGTCATCACTGTGTACGGCGTAATGTGTAATTGGTATCAGGGATAAACAGTGTATAATGATTTAAGTAGCATGTCATTGTTTGGTCTTTATCTGTGAGGCGTACTAAGTCACTGTGTGGCCTTCAGCCCGCCAACTTAAGTGCGGGAATTACGCCAAACCCCCTATTTTGGCAATTTCTTCACTACCATGTTATGTATTTGGGGGGGGGGGGCGGCATTTTTATTTCTTCGCCCTGGGAGCTGAATTGTCTAGAAACGGTCCTGGACCTATGTGCTGTATTATATGTGGGGGGACCTACGTGCTCTACTATCATCTGTGTGTGGAGGACCTATGTGCTGTAATATCTGGGGGGGTTATTTTCTGTATTATTATCTGTGGGACCTATGTGCTTTATTATCAGGGTGGGGGATTTACGGATCAGATGTTACACACCTGCGATTTTGGCCCGATTTTGCCTGATTATCGGCCCAAAGTGCCGAAATCGGATGAAATTGGCCCAAAATCGCATAGTGTATAGCCACTCCTCTCTGGTCAGGTGGCCACACCCCTTCAAAAAGCCACGCCCCTTGGTGGGCCCCTGTGAGTGCATTTCCCTGGTGGGCCCTTCATGCCCCAGTCCGACACTGGCTGCCATAAAAGTCCAGCGATGCTTCCATCAAAGTCCAGCGTTGCTGCCATATAAGCCCAGCGGTGGTGCCGTATAAGCCCAGTGGTGGTGCCGTACAAGTCCAGTGGTGATGCCATATAAGTCCAGTGGTGATGCCGTATAAGTTCAGCAGTATAGGTCCTATACTGTTCTGTGCTGCTGTTTAAGTTAATCATGGTGTTCTGTGCTATGCTGCCCTGTGCTGCTGTATAAGTTCAGTGGTGTTGTCCTGTGCTGTTCTGCCATATAAATGCTGCGGTGCTGCTCCGTGCTGCTGTAAAATTCCAGCAGCGTTGTCCTGCGCTGTGCTGCCATATAAGTGCAGCAGCACTGCATGTGCTGCTGTCTAAGTTCAGTGTTGGTGTCCTACAGGGATGCAGTTAAAATCCCGGCGGTCGGGAACCCGGCGTTCAGAATCCAGACGCCGGAATCCCGACCGCCGAAATCCCGACACTTTCTCCCTCCGTGGGTGTCCACGACACCCCTGGAGGGAGAATAAATTAGCGCGCCGAGCGTAGCGAGGCACCGGGCCCGCTGCGTGGCGAGCGCAGCGAGCCCGCAAGGGGGGGGGGCGATCCACGTCCCCCCCTTGTCGGGATTTCGGCGGTCGGGATTCCGGCGTCGGGATTTTGAGCGTTGGGATCCCGACCGCCGGGATTTCATACTGAATCCATCCTACAGTATGCAGTGCTGCCCTGTGCTGTTGTATAAGTCCAGCAGTGGTGTGCTGTGCTATGCTGCTGTATAAGTCCAGCAGTGCTGCCGTATAAGTCCAGCGGCGGTGTCCTGTTCTGTGCTGTCCTGTGCTGCAGTATAACTCCAGTGGTGGTATTCTGCGCTGCAATCTAAGTGCAGTGCTGGTTTCCTGTGCTGACCTGTCACATAAGTGCAGTACTGCTGCCCTGTGCTGCTGTATAAATCCAGCGGTGGTGTTCTGTGCTGTGCTGCCACATAAATGCAGTGCTGCTGCCCTGTGCTTCTGTATAAGTCCAGCAGGGGTGTTCTGTGCTGTTAGGAGTGCTGCTGCCCTGTGCTGTTAGGGGTGCTGATGTCCTGTGGTGTACAGAGCTGTTGTCCTGTGGTGCTGTTCTGGGGTGCTGTCCTGTGGTGCTGTCCTGTGCTGTTGGGGTGCTGTTGTCCTGTGCTTTTAAGGGTAATGTCATATACAGGAAGTGCAGAGGTTGTGCGTTTTGATGCAGAAATGGAGGAGGACACACAATGTAAAAATCAGGAACCACTTCCTAGTGCTGATGCTGCTGCCACTAGTCATGACATTGACGATGCAAGTCATCAACATCATCTGTTAAGGCCAATGCCCAATGTCATAGAGGGCCTGGAAAAAAACACATAAAAAATCTAATGCTAAATCAAGCAATGCAAAGTCTGTTAAAGACAAAAGTAAAATTGGCAATATGCCATTTATGACAAGAAGTGGCAAGGAAAGGCTAAGGCCTTGGGTAATGTTCATGACTGCTGGTTCCGCATCTCATGAAGATAGAAGACCTCCTTTCTCTCGAAAAATGAAAAAAATAGAACTGGTTAAAGCCCAGATATCACAAATCCCCAATGATTTGGTCTGGAAATATTTCTATCCAAATCTGGACAAAAACACTCTTGCCATATATACTGTAGTCTTTGTAAAAGCGTAATAAATAGGGGTAAGGATGTTAACCACCTAGGAACATCCTCCCTTATACCTTACCTGCAGCACATTCATCATAAGTCATTGTCGAGTTCAGAAACTTTGCCTAAATCACTTTTTCCTGTTGTATCCAAACATCTACAATCCAGACCACCAACAACATAGTGGATCTGGTGCAGTCAGGGCGTGTGCCGCACCCCCCCCCTCGCTGGAGCAGCGGGTCTGCTCGCACCCCCACCTTGCTGGAGCAGCGGGTCTGCCCGCACCCCCCCCCCCTCGCTGGAGCAGCGCGTCTGCCCTCGCTGGAGCAACGGGTCTGCCCGCACCCCCCTCGCTGGAGCACGTGAGCGGCGGGTCTGTCGCACCCCTTGACCCCCCTATGGACTAAGCGAGCGGTTGGTGGCTGCCCACACCCCGCCCCCTGCGGACCAGACACTGGGGCAGTTGGGTGGCAGGTCGCCCCGCCAGGTGAGCGGCGACCGCAATGCAGCAATAACAGCAGCAGCACCAGTACCAGCATCACACAAACTACAAAAGGGTTTGTGTATATGGGCGCTTAGGTGATATAGACGAATAGAGATATAATACATACAAATTTTGTGGAATCCACCTGTTTGATTCAGGGTCTGATTTTGAGACCTTTAACCTGATGAGACATAAGCCAAAACAAAACCTAGTGCAATTCTGTTGGGCAAATATAACAATTTATTCGTCTCACAGGACACTTACAAACACATAGTCCTCTGATGAAGGACTAGGAAGGTCCCTCACTATCCCTATTTCCATTCTGGAACCTGCTGCAGACGGTAAAACACCGGTATTGAAGGAACATTCTACCACAGTCGGTGGATATATGCCTTTTTAATCTGTTTGTTTGTAAGTGTCCTGTGAGACGAATAAATTGTTATATTTGCCCAACAGAATTGCACTAGGTTTTGTTTTGGCTTATGTCTCATCAGGTTAAAGGTCTCAAAATCAGACCCTGAATCAAACAGGTGGATTCCACAAAATTTGTATGTATTATATCTCTATTCGTCTATATCACCTAAGCGCCCATATACACAAATCCCCTTTTGTAATTTACTCGATTTTAGGCCTGTGGTGAAGGTCTTGTGTGTGAGGTGGGCTGCACTGGTGTAATATCAGCGCCATCTTTGAACCAAACCATTGAACCATTGAGCATCACACAAAAGCCAACTCATTCCTAGGCAGGATAAGCTGTATACAGTATCACTGGTGTCCATAAGAGGCAGACCACTTAACCCACTTAGACTCTCCTGGAGCTTTGTGATATCTGACAATCCCACCAATATTGTGCGAGCATTGCATCTGGGCAAATTCCAGCAACTGTCATGTTTTGCTCACACAATTAATTTAGTGGTGAAGAATATTTTGCATGCAAGAGATGCTGTCGGGCCACTTTCGACATTCAGTGACTGTGGGGGTTATTTTAGTCAGGGCCGGATTATAATGGGGGCACAAGGGGTCAGTGCCCCTGGGCCCCCCTCTAGCTAGGGGCCCCCTGTGGTTGGCATGTATTTTTAGCTAAAGATTTTGTGCATGGAAGTGGGGTAGTGCTGTAGCTTCACCTATCTGCCAATGTGACAATGATTAATGGTGCTGAGCATCGGGAGCCAAGGCACACTGATTGCACAAGTGTGCAGTGCATTACTGGGAGTTAATTAAGTCCCATGACACGTTGCACCAGAGGGCAGAGGCTGAGACGTTTGTGCTGAGCTCTGATTGGTGGAGCTCATTACATGCTTCTCAGGCCCATGAAAACTGAGTAAAATCTGAAATGTTGGAGCTGATTGCATCAGCATAGTCATTTTTGTAAAGTCCAAAGGAGTGCCACTTACCACACATTTCTCTCTCTCTCTCTCTCTCTCTCTCTCTCTCTCTCTCTCTCTCTCTCTCTCTCTATATATATATATATATATAATATATCTATCTATATCTACTGTATATATCTACTGCAGTTACCCATTGACCAAGTTTATACTGCCTTTACTCTGTGTTTTGACGGTGTAATATTCTCCTATGCAGTTTGTGGCCAGTAATGACAAGTGCACGGGGGCCCCCCTGTCTAAAGTGCCCCGGGCCCCCCGAAGGCTTAATTTGGCACTGATTTTAGTTCACTCTTTCTGACAAATTCCTTCTTAGATGGACAAAACCATGTGCACTGCAGGTGGGGCAGATGTTACTTGTGCAGAGAGAATTAGATTTGAGTGGGGTTTTACTTCAAAGTGAGATCTATATTGCAGTGTAAAAATAAAGCAGTCAGTATTTTCCCTGCACAGAAACAAAATAACTCACCCAAATCTAATTATCTCTGCACATTTTACATCTGCTCCCCTGCAGTGCACATGGTTTTGTCCATCTAAGAATGATTTTGTCAGAAAGAGTGAACTAGAATAAGGCCCTGTATGTTTAAGACAGGAGATCCAGCAAACCCTCTTGTGTGGTATATATATATATATATATATATATATATATATATATATATATATATATATATATATATATATATATATATATATATAGACATATATATTAATACCCCCCCCCCCCCCCATGCAGTTACCCATTAACCAAGTTTATACTGCCTTTACTCTGTGTTTTCTCAGTGTAATTTTCTCCCGTGCAGTTTGAAGCCCGTAATGACAAGTCGGAGGGGGCCATCCTGTCTAAAGTGACCCGGGCCCCCTGAAGGCTTAATCCGGCCCTGGTAATCCATTGGTGAGTATGAATGATTGAAAGTAGTGTGAAATAAAGGTTTACTTTTCTTATGTGTCCGTGTTTTAGTTAACTAGGTACTTGTTTCCTAGCACGGCACCCACGATTTTGATCCTAGTACATCTTATACAATCGCATCGCATGCAATATAGCAGCATGCGATGCATGCAATACAATGTGATTTTTAATTGTACGAGCACCCTGATGGGTGCTTACAATGTTAAATGCACCCCCATTGTCAACGCCACCCCCACTATCAACGCCAACCCGAAGCGTTGCGAGCGCAGCGAGTACGCGTGGGCCGGTGGTACGCGTCCTCCGACCTTTTTATACCCCCACTATCTACATCGGTGTCGAGTTGACTTTAGATAGTGTGGCGAGCACAGCGAGCCACCGAGCCCGAAGCGTGGCGAGCGCAGCGTGCCCTGCGATGGAACAAGGATTACTTTACATGTATTCTGCATCCCCTTGCGGAGCTCGGTACGCTCGCCATGCTTCGGGCTCTTATTCCGCGGGTGCTCGCCACACTTAGGGCTCGGTGGCTTGCTGCGCTCGCCACACTATCTGAAATCAACTCCACGCCGATGTGGATAGTGGGGATATGAAGAGGTCGGAGGACGCGTACTGCCGCCCCTTGCAGGCTCGCTGCGCTTGCCACATTTCAGGTTGGCGTTGATAGTGGGAATGGCATTGACAATGGGGATGCATTTAACATTGTAAGCACCCCATCAGGGTGCTTGTACAATTTAAAATCGCATCGCATGCCATTTGCTGGCAATGCAATGCTATGTGATATTTTATTGTACAAGCACTCCTGTTAATTTAACGGGAATATCACATCGCAGCGCACGCACCGCACACCACTAAGTACGGTATGCGATGGGCGCCGTGCTAGGAAACAAATACCGTTAACTGTTTGTAAGGTTCTGGAATTACAAGTACCAGAGGGCCCAATAATGCCCTGCATGCTGGGACTTGTAGTTCCACAACAATAGATAACAGTTTTAGTCT
This sequence comes from Crinia signifera, assembly GCF_055691185.1. Lineage (NCBI taxonomy): Eukaryota > Metazoa > Chordata > Amphibia > Anura > Myobatrachidae > Crinia > Crinia signifera. The sequence goes on along the minus strand of NC_139218.1, from coordinate 142,649,911 downwards.
ATTTTTTACAGTTCAATCAGCCCATGCCCACTGCCCTGGGGCACCGGGACAGCCCTGGGCTTCAGCCTGGGCAGGGTGAATCTTGGGGCCCCTTCATTGTGGTGGTCCCCACTCTCCCAGGGTCCCTGTTCGGGCTGACTGGTCAGGGGGTAAATGCTTCAGCCGGGGGAACTTGCGTACAAAGTTTCCCCTAGCTGTGGGATTACCTTGCTGGCTCGTTTGGCCTGGTGCTGGTTCTCAAAATACGGGGGACCCCTAATCATTTTGTCCCCCATATTTTGGGAACCAGGATTGGCCCTTGTGCCTGGTGCTGGTTTGAAAAATTCAAGGGAACCCCTACTTGTTTAGCCCAATGATTATTTTAAACCAGGACCGGCTCTTTGAGCCGGGGCTGGTTATGGTAATTTTTTTTCAATTATTTATTTTACAATTTTATTTTTTTACACTGAAGCCTACACGGATCTGAATGATCCGTGCAGGCTAAAGCCAAATACACCTGAAAAATTAAATATTTTCCAGGCGTATTTTCACGCCAATTACCGGCCTGTATATTACATACGGCTGCGTAGTAAATTAGAAATCACTACTCAATTGAATGGTGATTCCTGGTCATATTCTCTTGATGGCGTATCATTCGTATTCCTTAATAGGAATATGAATACGCCTGTCAAAAGAATACGAATAGGTGTATTTGGCTTAGTAAATTTCCCCCAATATGTGTCTGGGAAGCTGCTGGTGAGGGATTGATACGAAATCCCGGCAGTCGGAATCCCGGTGGTCAAAATCCCGGCGCCGCTATCCCGACCGTCAAAATCCTGACAAGGGGGGGACGTCGATTGCCCCCCCCCCCCCCCGCAGGCTCGCTGCGTTCGCCACGCAGTGGGCCTGGTGCCTCACTACACTCGGCACACTAATTTATTCTCCCTCTATGGGTGTCGTGGACCCCGGATTTCGGCGGCCGGGATTCCGGCGTCGATATTTGGTCCGCCGAGATTCCGACCGCCGGGATTTCAACTGCATCCCGCTGGTGAGTTCAAGGGAAATTGGGTTTGAAATCTTAAAGATTCCAACTAAAGTAGGATTATTAAAATTAACTAAATTTAACTGTACTCCACCCTTTGATAATTTATAGCATACAAAACTTTTTCCTAGCTGTCTTTTTTCTCAAGCTTGTATCCTCCCTGCAACTTGACCTCCATTACTCCTTCCTGCTCCAATGTACCCACTGCCACATGACCAGTAACTCCTGGTTGCTGTGTCTACAGGATGTGGGGGAAGAGCAGCTGCCACCTGGAGACTGGGGAGAAACAAAATCAGGGAGAACTTTTCCTGCCACTGGCTCATAGAGAAGCTGGCAGTGCAATGCTGTTGAGCCAGGGCAGAGGTGATGAGAACAGGGGAAGAGGGGAGCGGGCAGTGGCATAACTAGAAATTTTTCTCCCCCCATTAAACACAAATGTTGGTTTAATCATCAGCAAGGATATAAACTGCCACCACTGCAGTAGATCGTTTAATATGTATAAAACATCTTTACACATACACAATCTCATATACAACAACGTACCCTGTGGTATAAAAAAAACCAGACAAAAACAAAAGGTACACTCACAAAACAACACCTCATTTACTGTACATCGCCATCACCTGCTGCCCGCGGCACCCTCTGCACAAGACGCTATGGAGAGAGAACACCTGGTACGGGGGGGGCAGCATGGCACCCGCAGCAGCAGCGCACCCACTGCAAGGAATACAGACACAGCAGCAGCGCACTGATCTCCCACAGGTGTCTGGAAGCAGCGATCTGGCCTGGGGTGGGGGGTGGAATCGCCACCCCTTGTATCTGCACCTCACTCTGACCCCTCACTACTGCTGTCAGTCCTCTATCCCATTCTTATCAGCTGCTCTCCGTCCCCAATGCTGTTTCTCCCGGAGCACATCAGACCCCGCTGCTCATCCCAGTATGGCACTTCCACTGTTCTTAACGTGCCCTGCAGACCCCGCCGGCGCTGGCTCCCATAAACCACCACTATTGTTATGCCACTGCGAGTGGGAATAATGGGGGACATTTACCAAAATGGATTCGTAGAAAAAAGGTGTATTCGTAGGCAGAAATACACCTTTTTTTTACGAATTTGTATTTTCGGGATTTACAATCCCGAAAATACAACAATTCGTATTCCTAAAGATGGAACATTCGTATTTGTATTTACAAATACGAATGTCTACACCATTGATAGGATACGACCGAAATCACCATTCAAAAGAATGGTGGTTCCTGATGTACTAAGCAGCCGTACTGATAATACGGCTGCTAAGTGGTGTAAAACACCCACGCAAATATGACAGGAAAATACAACTTGCTTTCCCTGTCGTATTTGCTTTAAGCCTGCACGGATCAGTCAGATCCGTGCAGGCTTCAGTGTAAAAAAATAGAAAAATTAAATAAATTAAAAAAAAAATCTGCGTGAGGTCCCCCCCACAGCCGAAACCAGCACCAGGCTGATGGAGCATGGAGCCGGTAATTAAAAATCAGGGAACCCGACAAATAGGGGTTCCCCGACTTTTAACAACCAGCCCCAGGCTCCTGCTCTGGGGCTGGTTCCCAAAATACGGGGGACAAAATGACTAGGGGTCCCCCGTATTTTAAGAACCAGCCCCAGGCAAAACCAGCCAGCAGGGTAATGCCACAGCCGGGGGGAGACTTTTTATACAAGTCCCCCCGGCCAAAGAATTCATCCCTACCGACCAGTCAGCCTGGCCAGGGGCCCTGGGGGAGTGGGGACCCCCCCAATGAAGGGGTCCCCCTCCAGGACTTACCTGACCAGGCTGAAGCCAAGAAAGTCGGCTCCTGATTGGCCGCCAGGCAGCCAATAGAATTCATTCTGAGGAGAGGCGCCGAGTATGAAACATCTCAGCATCTCTCCTCAGTGCGATGCGGAGACAGCGGGAACCGGCGACAGCTTGAACATTACCTGGATTACGTCGGACCAAGACAAGACTTCTTCAGCGCAGGACCAGGTGAGTAGGATTTCCTTCCACAGCTCCAACATGGATTTCTTCGGACCCGGACACCGCCATGGACCTGGAGGACGACACGGACCGCCGACATGGACCTGGAGGACGACACAGGACATCAGGACCAGGGCTACCTAAGGGATCAAGAAAGGTAAGTATCAGTATGTATGTAATGTATGTATTAAACTTTTATTTTCATTGTGTCAGTGTGTGTTTATTGTACTATTTTTTTAACTGTGGAACTACAAGTGCCAGCGGGCCCTTTAATGCCCAGCAGGCTGGGACTTGTGGTAAAAAGTCTCCCCCCGGCTGTAGCATTACCCTGCTGGCTGTTTTTGCCTGGGGCTGGTTCTTAAAATACGGGGGACCCCTAGTCATTTTGTCCCCCGTATTTTGGGAACCAGCCCCAGAGCAGGAGCCTGGGGCTGGTTGTTAAAAATCGGGGAACCCCTATTTGTCGGGTTCCCTGATCTGACTGATCCGTGCAGACTGCTAGAAACATTCATATTAGCGGCCGTATATATGGCCAGCTAATACGAATGGTTACACCATCAGAGGGTTACAAAGCAGTCGTATCTGACTGCTTTGTAATTTCCCCTCCGGAACACGACTTTGCATACGACTGAAACAGTCGTATGCAGCCGTAGGGGAAATACCAATACGAAAAACTAGGTTTTTCATATTGCTAAATTTCCCCCAATATATCTGACAGAGTATGATGAATGTGAGTGCGGGCACTAGGGGGATAATGCTTGGAAGGAGCGTAGACACTGGGGAGATGATGTGGATTAGGAGCATTGCAACTTAGGAGAGGATGTTTGAATTCACTGTATTAAGGGGCCAATTCAGCCCCATTTTAATTGGTCCTAATTCTGCCCCTTTTCGATGGTGGAGACCCCCCTGTGCTCATGTGCAGACCCCCTGTGCGAATGCCTTCGGCGAGAATCAAACTGACGAAGCGTTTGCACGGACAGCATCAGGGAAACGCCCAGTATTTTATTGGGATCCGCATTAAAATTCTGGGTGTTCCCCCAGGAAGGCAGGTGAGGCTTTGCCTGCTCATGGCACCGGGTGTTCAGCAGGACGGCGGGTGGCACCCGGTGCCATATGCAGCCTATTGAACATGTCTGAAACAGGTCCTAAGTTTCATTAGTACACTTTTATTTTAATTTAAATGTCACCTACAGTACTTTGTGATATTGTCATATTCACCTTTACATTTTTTTATTAAATACTAAAGCTTAGATTTCAATTAATGTATGCGGTTTCTGAAGTACACCCCTATTAGATAACGTCATATTTCTTTCCTTTATTTGCCAATTTTGGGAGCACAAGCTACCCACCTCTGAGCTAAATTCCTGGAGAGGGCAAGTTATTCACTCTTGATTCATAGTAATATGTGAAATCATCATATACTGTTCAGCCCTATGAGGAAATGTGATATTTGGTCTGAAAGAAAGGAAAAGTCCTTTCAATGATGTCACGTGCGTTTTACTTGAAACAAGGGTATACATTTGCATAATCCCTTCACAATACTGCAAGAGTTGTGATGTCTCTGGAATCCTAAGCTCCAGTATTGCCTGAAGCAAAGGAAGGAAACCTCACCTTATTCTATTTCATTAAGAAAAATAATTGGCATCAAAGCTCTCTGCATACTATACTTCCCATTATTGTTAGCAGTACTTATCTTATGTAAATTATCTGAGGTTGTACCAGGTAATTTGTAGTATGACAGTGCAACTTGTTGCTAAAATACAGTCATTATCCTCTCTTGGGGCGTGTTGTGACATCACCTGCACAAAATGCTTACCACTCCTTCTTTACAGTAACAGCAAGCAATCGACAAAGAGTTATGTCTGCTTTCATTTGCTTATTCTTTTTTGCAAAACTGTACAATGGAAAACAGACAACAAAGTTTTACAGCTTTCTTCTTTTAGTGTCATCATACAAAGGGGTTTATTCTAGTTCATTCTTTCTGACAAAATCCTTCTTAGATGGACAAAACCATGTGCACTGCAGGGGGGCAGATGTAACATGTGCAGATAAAATTAGATTTGGGTGAGTTATTTTGTTTCTGTGCAAGGAAAATACTGACTGCTTTATTTTACACTGCAATATAGATCTCACTTTGAAGTAAAACCCCACCCAAATCTAATTCTCTCTGCACAAGTTACATCTGCCCCACCCGCAGTGCACATGGTTTTGTCCATCTAAGAAGGATTTTGTCAGAAAGAATGAACTAGAATAACCCCTAAAGTTACACTTTTCTCATATGGCACGTGAAATGATGACATGATGTAAAGATATGCATACAACTTTTCTCGATATCAAAAGTTATTTAGAAATATTCCAAAAATAAATGAAAAACAAATATATAAATTGGCTGCAGGAAAATGCTACATTCAGACTTTTTTTTAAACATAAACATTTGTCAAGTCAGACATATATTATAGGAGTGTTACAAAAGATATAAATAAAATAATGTTGCAGTAAAAGTACAGTACCTATTGCTGAGCATTATGCTGCCCATACACTTGTAAGATATTGTATGCAATCATTCAATTTCAAACAATTCTGGCTATCTGTCGCATCGACAGATATTATGTGCTGCACATAATATCTATCGAATTGTAGGAGCAGTCTCGTGGTTTTTAACCACATGCGATCGCTCGAATACAATCCGGGGGTGGGGAGTGAAGGGGATGCATTAAGTGGTGTGGGGTTTGGTGGAGAGGGGGCCCTAGGGACCACTGGCGGAGTTCCGGCATCTCGTATCAGGGGGCAGCGGTGTAGTGTAGTGCTAGCAGTAGCGCTTGCGGGCGGCGGGAGTCAGTGGTGGCAGGAGAATTGTTTAAAATGCCAGAGAGAGCTCAGCCAGAGAGAGCTCAGCCAATCACAGGGCAGCCCAGTGTTTTAAAGAAATCTTCTGCCACCGCTGACTCCCGCCGCCCGCAAGCGCTACTGCTAGCATACACTACTCTGCCGCCCCCTGCCCGCCCTCTTCCAGCACCCGATGTGCCATCGGAAGATGGCATTCGACATTGGGTGCTGACTTTTGCACCCAAAAATGTGATCGGATTTGATGATCGTACTTCGATGTTGCATCGAAGCCCATCGCATAAGTGTATGGGCAGCATTAGAGTTACAGTAATTGGGGTCAGATGCAGAACAAGCAAGTTGTGGGCCAGGTGCAAAAATATGGTTTGCCACCCCCCAACACACACAAAAAAAGTGTGTCTTTTTGTTTGGTTTACTTCAAATTTAAAGTCAGTCACACTTCATGATGCACAATATAGTGCCTGTTACACATTAAGCCACACAACGTAAGTCTCATTTCGCATTCACACACCCTAATGCCCATTTCACATTATGCCACAAATGTAATGCCCATTACACATTGTGCCACACCGTATTGGGAATTGCACATTGGTGGTCCTGCTGGTTTTATTGCAGTGTAAATGTTTTGCTACTGCACATGAGCATTTATGCGCATGTGCAGGCTCTGGTTGCGAACAGATGCGTCAGCTTGTATAGTCGCCAGCTCATTCATACCAAGCAGTGTGACATTCCCATGCAAACGCTGTCAGTTCCCATGCTAATGGCACCATGATGTGGGTGCCAGGGGCAGGCAGTTGACGTGACCAGATGTCAGCTGCCCACCCTGTTCACGTAGGTGGGCGCCACAAATCTGAGTCCCCAGAGAGTGACTTAGATTTGCGAACGCTTAAGAAATCATTCGATGGTCGGCTACCATTGATTGATTGTGGCCCTGCATGCAAGGTTGCGAATGGATGTTTATGTCAAACATCCATTTGCATGAATTATACTCACCGTGCGAGGGGGGTGGCCATTCATTCAGGCAGCAAGCAGGGTGGGGAGAGCCTCAGGGTGCAGTGTGCAGCAGTGCTACCACTAAATATTTATTGAAGAACCCAGAATAGTGTCATAGGAAGTGGGAGCTGGAACTCCCATTGGTACCCCTTTCACACTTGCACATGAACACGCAACAACCCAGGAAATTGATCAGTGTGAAATGGTCCTGAAAGTGTGAAAAGTCTAACGTTCCGGGATTTCAGCCCGGGTCTAGAACCTGGATGCTCACGTGTCCATGTATGTTGCATTGAAGCCCACAAAGTTCTGGTTACACCCATATTACAAACCATAATCCCTTTCTGAAAAGAGACTGAAAACAGTGTCTTCCCTAATGCAAATATATGAGTATTTAGCACGCAGCATCAAGTAAAGCTGAATTATGACCCTCATTCATTTCTGGTCATTACCGGTGCTTGATACTTTGCACATACATAAAACCCATTCTACACGTGTACGAATGTGTCCTGTGGTGTAGCGTGCAGTCTAGCATTATTCCTTCAGTTAATGACAGTGTAATGCCATTACACGCACAGGGAGGGGTGGTAATGGTCTTCATTTGTCAAGAGGCCAGTGTTGGATGGACATTTATTGGCCTCTGCGACAGATGACTTGCATCATCCCTATTGGTGCTGCAAACCACCCATTGGTGTCTCATTGATCTGCTGCTGCATCGTAATGCAGGTTGGATCACTTCTGTAGCAGGAAGTGTCCATTTGTCTTAGAGGCCTCCTGCTGAATTAAAATAAAGCGATAATGCAAGCCAATATGAATTAGGTACAATATGGACATGTTTATTCAGGTTTTCTCTCACACCAATCCTCAGATGCTGCTCCGGGGGCTGGGGGGTGCGATGTGGCCCGGCGCGCTGATCCAGGGTGGGGACTTGGCCGTTGTGCTGCTCCGTGGGCCAGGGTGCGATGCGGCCTGGCGCGCTGATCCGGGGGGTATACGGCCGCCATGCTGCGCCGGGGGGGGGGGGGGTGCGATACGTCCGGCACGCTGATCCGACGGGGGGGAGGGGTGGCAAATAGGGTGCTATGAGGTTGCTGCGGGGCGGAGGGGAGTAGTGACCGCCGCTCTCCCCTCCATCAGGGGGTCCATGCTCCCAACTACCGCCCCCCATTGGCCGGCATCCTAGGCAAATGCCTAACACTGCCTAGTGGTGACGCCGGCCCAGGTCATATGGAGATAATACATTTCAATATGCTATATGAAAATAAGTAGATATATTTGAGTCACTTGTTTTCTGCGGTCCTTGAGTAATGTGCAGATGTTGTAATGAAAAATGTTCAGATGTTGTAATGAAAAAAACAAAATGTTCTGAAAGAGAGCTAACGAATGAATACACAGAAACTGAGGGGGTGGGTGCCAATGGATAGTTTACTATTCCAGGCTAAAAAGTACGGGAAAATTGACAGGAAGAACTCAGTAATACAGAACAGTAATACAGAAACTACAAATTACATGATAATCAAAATTTGATTTCAAAATGTGATCCTCATAGTTTAATTGCTCTTATATTTAAATCATATATCACCGTATAGACCATTGTGAAATCATTTCTTGCCAGGAAATTGTGGACAGCAGTGATAGTGGGGAAACACACACATACTACCTTAATGTGGAATTGGGAAACACCTGCTTCTTGCAGTGCCCAAATCATGGCATCGTAGAACAGTGTTGGCTAACCTTGGCACTCCAACTGTTGTTGAACTACACATCCCAGCATGCCCTGCATCAGTTTTAGCATGGTCAAATAGTAAAACTGTAGCAGGGCATGCTGGGATGTGTATTTCAACAGCTGGAGTGTCAAGGTTAGCAATCACTTCCCTAGAGCATCAAGATTTTTTCAAAGCACCACTAGTCGAAAAGTTTCTTAATAATAAATTAAAAGAAATAAATTAATTAAAGTAAACTGTGCTATCTGTCACCCTTACTTTCAGTTATATGGTGCAGGGCCGGGTTAAAGCAGGGGCAAAAGGGGTCAGTACCCTGGGCCCCCCTGTGGTTGGCATGTATTTTAGCTTTAGCTATTTAGCTATTTAGTATTTTTTTTAGCTAAAGGTTTTGTGCATGGGAGTGGGGTAGTGCTGCACCTTCACCTATCTGCCAATGTGACAATGACTAATGGTGCTGAGCATGGGGTGCCAAGGCACACTGACTGCATAAGTGTGAAGTGCATTACTGGGAGTTGACTAAGCCCCATGACACTTTGCACAAGAGGCTGAGAGGTTTGTGCAGAGCTCTGATTGGTGGAGTTAATTACATGCTTCTCAGGCCCATGGAGGACAGCAGCCTAGTCATGGGAGGGTTTTTAACCAGAAGCAGCACTGGGACTGTGAGGTATCCTACAGTTCTACAGAGCAAGATGCAGAGGGACAAACACAGGCTTTTCATGTGGTATGTATATATACAAGTGGGTATTTGGAAATAAAGACCAACAGCACGGGGTGCTGATACAACGTTTCAGTTATTCAACTGTTTTCAAGTAACAGTACTCGCAGTTGTTGGTCTTTCTTTCTGAGTGCCGCACCTACAATGCTTGTATACCCGTACTCATTACACTGTGAAGGCACCGGACACACTGCATTTGCTTGTTGGGAGTGCCGGACCAAAGCCATAGATATATATATATATATATATACATATATATATCCCCCTGCAGTTACCCATTGACCAAGTTTGTATTGCCTTTACTCTATGTTTTGACAGTGTAATTATTTTCCCATGCAATTTGCCTCCAGTAATGACAAGTGCAGGGGGGGGGGGGGGGGAGCTGTCTAAAGTGCCCCGGGCCCCCGGAGGCTTAATCTGGCACTGATACAGTGGTGGACATATAGTAGTTGTGGATCTAATTATCTACTTATTCTATGATTGGCAACAATCAGCACTGATTTTGCCCATAAACCATTGGCATAGACAATAACTACAATATATGGAACGCATTTTTATGCTAAAGGTGAAATGATCTGCTTAGATGTGATAATAAACTAGCATGTCAGAAGTTATGTAAAAACATGTTGCACGAAGAACACATCTGTAATCCACAGCAACCATTCCGATATTTCACTCTCAAACACTGCATGTGCATATGTAACATGAACAGTACTAATTTCTGATATCAGAACTACTGTACCTATAGCTTGAGAGGTAACACAAAAAACATAACTATTATCTATTATGCTTTATATTTAAATGCTGACATTTTACTCAGCTCTGTATATTGTTATACAAATAAATAACATATAATGACATGAAACAGAAAAATAGAAATTAAGGTGGCCTTGCACATACCAAATCTAAGAATCCTCTAGAACAACTGAGATATATATATATATATATATATATATATATATATATATATATATATATACTGGGGGAAAGGCTGGCACTCCTCCTTGTGGTGTGGTAACCGGCCCAGGTGCCTTCCAGGATGCAGCAAGCACCCAAAGTGATAGAGCAAATGGAGACGGCGGCACTCAAAGGGACTTGAAGATAATAAATCAGACCACTCTGGGGTTCACCCCAGAGTGGTCTGATTTATTTTCTTCAAGTCCCTTTGAGTGCCGCCGTCTCCATTTGCTCTCTCTCTCTCTCTCTCTCTCTCTCTCTCTCTCTCTCTCTCTCTCTCTCTCTCTCTCTATATATATATATATATATATATATATATATATATACTGTGTGATGCACAAAAAGCGCTAACCCTCACTTAGGCCCTTATTCTGGTTGGTGCGGTAATATCCGCGTGCGTTCGTGCCGCCGATGTTTTGTGTCTGCGCATGTGCAGAGGCGTCTCTGTGCATGTGCGAGCGGGGCGTATGGCCAAATCCTGCATGAAATGTGAACACTCCGAACAGGGGGTGGAGAGGGGCGTGAAGGGCTATTTGGGCTCATTACCATATGCATACGCCCCGCGTTTCATGGGCGTTCCCATGCAAACGCTGGGCGTACGTATGGTAATGCAGTCGTGACGCACGTGTAGGGGCGGACATATGACATCGCCGGATGTCAGCAGCCCGCCCAGATCCCTGCTTTTGCATGGAAAAATGTCCGTGTGGTCTGAGGTTGCGGGAGCTGGTGGACCACTCGGTCCTGCATTCGATGGTCTGCGACCATCGAATGATGGGGGAGGTTTCCTGAGATGGAGGAGGCGTATTCCGTGAAAAATACACGTGCGGTCCGTTCAGCCAGCTTCTTACCGCGTACGGACGGAGTTGGCGATCCGTATGGAAGGCGGGGTTTCGCACGCACAGTCCTGGCCGCATATTCGGATCCGGCCGCACAGATCAGAATAAGGCCCTTAGTGACTACTAGTATAAGTGACACAATTTACAGTGATGTAAATAATGGTAATATTATCAACACTCCAGAGTATATACTGTGGCAGCAAAAGTTTTCAGATTGGCCTAATTTCCATAGGTCCCAAGAAAAACGTCTATTTGGTGGTAAAACTTCTGCGCCTTCAGTGTTGACAAGGAAAATAATTTGTGACAATCCTTAAAAAACTTTCTATGTGCGTACCGAAAATTATATGCAGTTTTGCGTGTAATGATGTCTTTCACTCCCAGATATTAATCCTTATCTTTTACTTCCAAGATCCGCCAGGAGGCGTGGAGATGTTCATTCGAATATGTTATGCGTATTGTTTTAAATAAATGTGTTTTATAAAAACAATATTATGCTATTAGCCTTTCCCTTTGTTGGGAGTTTTTTGGTTTTAAGGGCTCCTGCATTATACCTGATGGGAACTGCACCTGGACAGAGCTAACCCCAGTGTGAGTCCATCATTTATTTATATAAAACCATTTTTATCACAGGGTGATTACACGTGTGTTATCAACACTAGCCACAAGGTGGCGTTGTTCACCTCTATAAGCATTTTTTCATGCACAAGCACTTTAGAAAAAAGAAAGTCATTTTTGCACAGATACTGTCTTATTGAAACCCTTATATCATCCTTTTGGATATTTCATATTCGAATGAACATCTCCATGCCTCCTGGCGGATCTTGGAAGTAAAAGATAAGGATGAATATCTGGGAGTGAAAGACATCATTACACGCGAAACTGCATATCATTTTCGGTACGCACATAGAAAGTTTTTTAAGGATTGTCACAAAATATTTTCCTTGTCAACACTGAAGGCGCAGAAGTTTTACCACCAAATAGCCCTGTATATATCTCAGTTGTTTTAGAGCACAGGTGTCAAACACAAGGCCCGCGGGCCAAATCCGGCCTGCCAGACCTCGTCATGTGGCCCGCGCAGCCGCCGCCAGCCTTCACCTTTTATTCTCGCTTCTTTTTTTGAGATCCTGGCCTGCAGTCTGCTGAGGAGATAGCACGCAGGGGCAGTGTGTCCCATGAGATGCATGAGAGCTACCAGAAGCTCTGTTACTCCTACATCATGCCACACATCTGATGGCTTGCACTACTACTGCATGGAGTAGCAGCCAATCAGGGCGTGCATCCAGATGGAGTTGTGGAACTTGTGTGACGTCACTCTCCCTTCAATCAGCTCATGTAGCCAGAGCTGCGGGGTTGGTGCTGGGAAATGCTGGGACTGGGACCAGTGTTCCCTCTAAGCTGTGCGCACGTGCGCGCGCACACAACTCGACGAGTGTGCGCACAGACATTACAACAGAGCGCACAAAGCAGCAGTGGTCCCTTTTTGCAGTTGTGAACTCAATTAATGTGTGTTTCACCCATTAACTACATTGTGTGCTGTTGTTTTGAATGGGTACTTATGTAGTATCTGGGCTGCCGATTTCTAAATCGGGTACATCGCATCGCATCGCATGCGACCATCGGATGCGATGCGATGCGATGCGATAACCCGATTTTTACATAGGAATCAATGTTAAAATGGACTGAGTCCATTTTAACATGGAATTCAATGGGAAAAAGGGGTCCTTTTCATACCCCTACTATCCAAGTGGGCATGGAGTTGGATATAAACCTGTGGCGAGCGTAGCGAGCCACCGAGCCCGAAGCGTGGCGAGCGTAGCGAGCCCCGCGAGGGGACACAGAATACCGTCCCCTCGCGGGGCTCGCTTCGCTCGCCACGCTTCGGGCTTGGTGGCTCGCTGCGCTCGCCACAGGTTTATATCCAACTCCATGCCCACTTGGATAGTAGGGGTATGAAAAGGACCCCTTTTTCCCATTGAATTCCATGTTAAAATGGACTCAGTCCATTTTAACATTGATTCCTATGGAAAAATCGGGTCATCGCATCCGATGGTCGCATGCGATGCGATGCGATGCGATGCGATATCGCATCGCATCGCATCTGATTGTATGCCTTAACTTAAGGCATACAATCAAAAAATCGGCAGCCCAGATACTACATAAGTACCTTTGAATGTTTAAATGTTTAATATCATTTTGAAGCAAAGTTAACACAAATGCTGAACGTCATTTTCCAGTTATGTATAAGTGATGCACAAAAATTCAAATTTCCTTCCAAAGTTGCACAGCCAAAATCTTTTGCCGCACACAGCCTTCGTAAAATTAGAGGGAACATTGACTGGGACGTCACGCAGCTGGCGATCCGCGCTGGTAGTAGCGGATGGGAGCAATGGAAGTATGTGATTGGTCGCTACTACTGCTGGATTCCATGTGGTAACCGTGTGTGCGAGCCGGCTGACTGGAATAGGTTAGTAGTGTCAAGCTCGGGCTGGCCGCTGTACATGGGGATCTGTCACTGAGGGTGACGTTTACACACCGGGCCTTGCTCTCCTCCTAACTTGACTTCAAGGCCAAACAGTGTTCAGGCCGACTGAGCCACTTAAGACGTGTTAGGATAGCTATGTGACCATTTCCATCTTTCTCAAAATCCAAGCAGCTCATATTAGCCCAATAAGTCATTTTCAGGTCCCCAATCTCCCCTATCAGGAAGGAATATCTTTCCTGAGAACTTTCTCAAGTATTATCCAGGTAACTCCTCCCAAAATCATTTTTCAAAAAATTGTACATTTGAATATCTACTTGTCATTATTCTGACTATGTTTCTGCTTTCAGAGCTAGTTATTACTTACATTATTACAAAAACAGTAATAATTGAATGCAGTGACAATAATTTATGATAATAAAGAGTGGACACATAGTCCTACAGATACAACCGGCCCTTTGAGGGTGACCAAACTGCTGATGCGGCCCCCGATGAATTTGAGTTTGACACCCCTGTTCTAGAGGATTCTGCTATGTATATATATATATATATATATATATATATATATATATATATATCTATTTGGTGGTAAAACTTCTGCGCCTTCAGTGTTGACAAGGAAAATATTTTGTGACAATCCTTAAAAAACTTTCTATGTGCGTACCGAAAATGATATGCAGTTTCGCGTGTAATGATGTCTTTCACTCCCAAATATTCATCCTTATCTTTTACTTCCAAGATCCGCCAGGAGGCGGATATATATATATACATACAGCAGAATAACAATTGTGGTTGTTGGTTTGGAAGTGCCATGTGGCTACTGAATGCCGGGACAGGTTATTGGATGGTCACCCACTGTTCTTCATCCATGTTATGTTATCCACAGGATTGATCTTCATAATGACACAAAGGAATTCCTAAGATAACATTTTCATCCAGTCTAATAGAATGTCCAGTTCCCTGAAGGCTTTTATGACTGCTTTTTTAAGAGGCAACTGGAATTAGAAGAAGACATTTTAATCTTCCATGTACTGTATAGGAAAGTTTATATTATTAATAATAAATAGAATAAATCGATTACAGAGCTATAGCATTAATTAATGTGGAAAAAAGTCTGCAAAGTAATAATTCTTTCAAAAATAGAAGTGTTACTAGTTTATCTTTAGAAAAAAAATTGAGAAATAAATGCAAGTGAATGAACAGAAGCGTAATCTAGATCAACTCCATTTTGGTGTGCCCACACTTTGTACAAGTGTCCCTACAAAATGATGCTGTTTTCAAGGCAAAGTCAGGAATTTTGTAGGATTATAGTCAGGTGTATGAGTAATCAATCATGCGATAATCAGGTGATAATTATCATCATTTTTATATGTTGGTTAAAACACAGTCATTAACAGAAACAGGTAGGAGGCTTAAAACTCTGCTACAAAAGGTGAGGCTGTGTAAGACTATTATGTGTCACAGGTCATAAACCATGGCAAGAAACAGTGGTTTAAGATGCGCTGTTTAAGCTCATTAAGCACGTTGGAAAGGTGCTCGCAAGATATCACCACGGACAGTTTGCCGGGTAGCGATCATTTGATAAATCGGTTACACAGGATTGCTTCCTGTCTGTCCTCTAAGTCCAGCAATCAGCACACCCAAAGGTACACTGGTGGATCTTTAATGAAATGGTGCAGTGCTCACACTGTGTTTGTTGTGCTGGCATGAAAATGAAGTCCATGTACCGATTGACGGGCAATGCAGGTTCAGGGAGGGAAACCAAAATAATGAGGACCAAGTACCACAAGTACAGTTAAAGCTGCTGTATAGGGGAGTGTGTGAGGCTCCCTATATAAAAAATGAAGAAGAAATATACGGCGCTAGGGTTTGACTGAATAAATTACTGTTAAAATCAATTAAAATAATATTTATTACATATTATAATAAACAAGATAATTAAAAAATTAAGAATTCTCTAAAAAATGGGGTATTAAAGGGTATATTGGAAAAATTATAATAATTGATGGTGAAAAAAGGTTTAAAAGACACTTTTTGCTGGCATCATAGCTCCATTGGGTAGATGTTATAGCAGCCATTCATGTGCACCAAGACAAATGTATAGTTACCTGACTGAATTGGGTATTGGTGTCTCCTGTATTTGCAGGAGGGTGAAGAATAGTCCCGAAGATTACCCAGCAGGAGGATCTGAATTCACTCAGAGAAGGGAGATGGAAATTGCAGATTGTATGGTATATGAATACCTGGCTGGTTACTGCATGTGAGCTGAGATTATGGAATCCTTAGGTTGAAGAAGCCGGTCCAGAGTGGTAAATGAAAGTCTGGTGTACAAAGGTGCAAACTGGAGCAGGAAGGGTGAAAGATCAACGTGTTTCAACGTGTTCACACGTCTTCATCATGAGCAAGAAAATAAAAAAAATTCTTGCTCCTGATGAAGACGTGTGAACACGTTGAAACGCGTTGAGATTTCACCCTTCCAATTTTTCCAATATACCCTTTCATACCCCATTTTTTTGAGAATTCTCTAATTTTTTAATTGTCTTGTTTATTATAATATATAATAAATATTATTTTAATTGATTGTAAGAGTGATTTATTCAGTCAAACCCTAGCGCTGTATATCTCTTCTTCTTCAGGGAGGGAAACCGCTCATCAATCACTGTGTGTTTGACAGGCAAAGGCTCAGATCCTTGACGTGTTTCTCTTTCGTGATAGTTGACGGTTTCATCAGAAGGTAGAAGAGCACAGGTATTCTTATATATAAAAAGGCTGGATCCACCAATTATTTTGGAGCATTAAATAAACTGCACCTGTATGTCTATTTTCTAGCATGACAAGCAGGTGTGTGGTTATGTGTTTTCATCCACAGTTTGTGTCAATCTTAAGTATTCCTCCTTACTAATATAGTGTAATATTCTCATTACAATAAATTATATACATCAGTTGGAAGCGGTACATCTGTCAGAACAGACTTAAGGCCCATACACACTATAAGATTTTAATTTCAAAAGACTTTGCCAAAATCTCTGAAAGATATACTGAGCTATTTTCCCCAAAGAGCAAGAGATTTTCAGGAGGCGAAAGTCTTTGCTGAACATCTTTCATATAAAAGGCGATTTACATAATGGGCAGGGTTTGAATTACAAGGGTGGGAGCAGCGGCCATTTTATTCAGTGCATTCCTGTTCTTGGTGCATGATTCAGAACTGATTGCTGGGCTGCATATATTTGGAGCCAAGCGATCAGGTAAACTACACCTGCTCCGCCCTGACCGGGCAAAATGCCACCCATGTGCATGGCAAAATTTCATTTGCAGCTGTGCACGTAGGGAGAAATCCATTCAAAATATACATTGGGGGCAGTGGCGGCGGTAAAATATACATTGCTGGTCTGCAAAAAATGTAAGGCATGGCTTTGTGGGACAGGGGACTATGCACTCCATAATGCCCATTAAACATATACCACATACCGTAATGCCCATTACACATTATGACACACACCGTAATGTCCATTACGCAAATGCCACACACCATAATGCCCATTACATATAATGCTACATAAGTGTTGCTTACCTACATGCTCATTGCTAGGGTTTTCATGCATGGTACCAGGGGTAACATGCACGGTGCCAGGGGTAACACGGAGCCTTGAAAAAGCCGTTCGTGAAACGCGCGTTGGCCTGATGCACGCGCTGTTTAATTGTGTGATAAATTATGCACTGTTTATGAATTAGATATGTCAGCCGTATAAATAGCTTATAGCCAGTAGTTATACGAAACCGCTAATACCATTTAGCGGAGTTTGGTCTATACAGGATTGTTTAACACTACCTAAGTCCGCCAGCCACGAGAAATGACTGACGGGATGGAGTAGCTAATAATATTAAACAAACCGTTGTCTTAAACTTAATAGACTGGAGAACCGCTAGTGGGGTCTGACGTATATGTACTATATGTAGAACCAATCTGGGTCTAAAAGCAAACAGACCACGGATACTACCAGTAGGTTTGTGCACTGATATATCCCACTACCTTTATGTAAATTGGGTCTGAAACCAAGCAGACCATAGTAATTACAAGTGGGACCGTGCACTATTATATTCAGCTATTTCCTGAAACTAATCAAATTATGACAAATGTATTGGAAAATTCCGCAGATTATGGACACCATTTGTAGTTAAGCTCAATAAGTACTTACGGGAAGATTGTAACATATTGTGGGAATCTGACAGCGTACATATCACCAGACTACCCACACAATCTTTCCATAAGATATTACAACAGCGACAGTGGGATTAGCCGGTGCAGAGATCTGCCCTTGTGCCTGGTGTGATCATATATCCATACGAGCACAAATTCTACTGTGCATGACACAAATATTACTGTGCATAAACCACTGAAAAATAAATTTCTCTGTGCATGGCATAAATTTTATTGTGCATAAACCACCGGCGAATAAAACAAATTTCCCTGTGCATGACACAAATTTTACTGTGCATGAATCACAGACGTATAAAAATATTACCTGACAGAAAGGACAATTGTGAAAAATCAAGGAAATCTGACAGCGTACATACCATCAGATTATCCACACAATTGCCATAGCATAATACCGTGGAACACGGAATTGCTTTCTGTGCTTGTTTCTGGGTACGACCCGTATGACCCAGCACTTATGAGAAAACGATAGTTAATTGTGCGACCATACCCCCAGGTGTGGAATGTGTGCATCAATATAAGCACAAATTCGATTGTGCATAATACTAACTTGTCTGTTTTACTTGTCTGCTAAAGCACTAATATCATCATGCAGCTATTATAGCAACAGTGTAACCATACTCCCCAGTGTGAAACGTGTGTATCAAAATAAGCACAAATTTATTTGTGCAGAACATTAACCCGTCTGTTCTATAAGCCGTTGCCGAATAAAATAATAACTGGCATAAGTATGTATTAAAACACTAATATCATTGCGTGGCTATCATAGCAACAGTGCGAACCATACCCCCAGGTGTGGAATGTGTGTATCAATATAAGCACAAATTCGATTGTGCATAATACTAACTTGTCTGTTTTATAAGCCGTCGCCGAACGAAATGACAGCCGGCATAAGCATGTGTTAAAGCACCAATACTATTGTGCATTTTTGTGTGGCCATACTCCCCAGTGTGAAACGTGTGTACTAATATAAGCACAAATTCGATTGTGCAGAATACTAACCCGTCTGCCTTATAAGCCGTTACCGATTAAAATAATAACGGGCATAAGCATGTGCTGAAGCACTAACATTATTGTACATAATCAAAACCTTATTGCTGACAGCAAAGTATCGATACATGACCACAACACTTGTGAGGTGAAAACGTAACCAAATCACCGAACCTGACGGTATACACACTATCAGATCACACATGCGATCTCCTCCTGAAATACAGCACATGACAATTTAAGTATTTAAGAGGAGAACTGGAACAAATTAGGGGAGTCTGATAGCACTTATACCCAGCGGTGTAGCTAGGTGCCATGGTGCCTGGAGCAAGGGCATATTTCGAGCCCCCCCCTCATCCCCAAATGAATTGGGGGCGTGGCTAACATGTGTTGGCATGTTAGATTTAAAATATATAAGACACTGTAACGGAATCGGCTGCGCTATATAAGACACTGTAACGGAATCTGCTGCTCTATATAAAACACTGTAACTGAACCTACTGCGCTATATAAGACACTGTAACGGAATCTGCTGCGCTATATAAGACACTGTGACGAAATCTGCTGCGCTATATAAGACACTGTGACGAAATCTTCTGCGCTATATAAGACACTGTAACGGAATCTGCTGCTCTATATAAGACACTGTAACGGAATCTGCTGCGCTATATAAGACACTGTAACGGAATCTGCTGCTCTATATAAAACACTGTAACTGAACCTACTGCGCTATATAAGACACTGTAACGGAATCTGCTGCGCTATATAAGACACTGTGACGAAATCTGCTGCACTATATAAGACACTAACGGAATGTGCTGCGCTATATAAGACACTGTAACGGAATCTGCTGCGCTATATAAGACACTGTAACGGAATCTGCTGCGCTATATAAGACGCTGTAACGGAATTTGCTGCGCTATATAAGACGCTGTAACGGAATCTGCTGCGCTA
Source organism: Crinia signifera (assembly GCF_055691185.1). Lineage (NCBI taxonomy): Eukaryota > Metazoa > Chordata > Amphibia > Anura > Myobatrachidae > Crinia > Crinia signifera. The sequence goes on along the minus strand of NC_139218.1, from coordinate 142,630,197 downwards.
TATAAGACACTGACGGAATCTGCTGTGCTATATAAGATGCTGACAGCTGTAAATATATATATATATATATATATATATATATATATATATATATATACAGATAAAGAATAAAGATATATACAGCACACAGCAGGGCCGGGGCGGCAGCAGAAGCCAGAGAGATTCACTCTCCACTAGTGTATAATATACCAATTGTATACATCTGTAGCACACTGTGATATAATTTATGTATACAGTAGTTGGAGCCATGTTGCTGTCCCCTAATGGTCAACCCTTCACCCCTATATAAATATAAAGGTGCTAGTCTAGGTGATGGCCGGGTCAGGTGACACTGTACTTACAGTTCTGCCTCCAGAGTCCTGCTAGTGCTTAGCTCATGTTTCCAACACAGGCAGCTGCTGCAGCAGTGTCTTCTGCCCGGCTTCCGTCCCCTTGCTCAGGCGGCTGGGGGATGTAGAGCAATAAGTCCAGCCAGCCGGGTGACAGGGAGGTGCAGGGCAGCGCTGTTTATAATAAGCACTCAGGACGCGATGCCTAGTACTCCGCGGCCGGCGGCTGCTTCTAAAGAAAAGCACTCTGCCGGGTGCCGACGGCTCAAGCTGTCAATCAGCAGCGGGGCCTGGAGCAGAGCGCAGCGCAATCACTAAATGCACAGCCTGTCCCTGACAGGCGCCGGCGCCCACCGCAGACCCCGCTGGCTCTTTCCAAATAGCCGCGGGGTCTGCCTCACGGTGGCTATGGCGCCACAGCTTGAACTGCAGGCAGCAGGTATCATTTGCGGAGGGGGGGCGGGCCGGCGGCGCCATTCGACCAATCGGCGCCCGGAGCAGGAGCTCCGGTGGCTCCGCCCTCCCTACGCCTCTGCTTATACCATCAGATTACCCATAAAAACCTCCCCCAAGGACAAAGGGACATCTTATTCACTGTGTATCAACAGTTGCTATATATAAAAATACGACCCAAGACTGCGGCATTGACCGCTCAGATACACACCAAGCAATCACACACAGAAGTGGTCTATGAATAAAAACGTCTGCCTGAAGACGCCAATTGAGGAAAACAAGATAGCAGACTGAACTGACCCACACTCAACATATAGTCGTGATACAATAGAGGAACCTGACATAACAACTTGTCAGACTACCCACACGACTTGCGATATAGCACTCCAGGTAACTATGCTACGCATTGTGGACGATATTGCACACTGAAATTATAGGACAGTGGAGATTGCACGGTACAATTTGCACAATAACAGTGACACACACACAGCGCGTGCATCATTTTAGTAACTGTTCAATGTTTTTGTAAGTCATGTATGTAGCTTATATTTCACCACAACGGTCCTTTTACTGACACAATTAAAAGTTAAATTTTATTATATTCTTTTCTTCAGTGCGCCAGCAACAAAGACAATCCTTTTCTTTCCCTGCTCTCTTGTAACATGCACGGTGCCAGGGGTAACATGCACGGTGCCTGGGGTAACATGCACGGTGCCAGGGGTAACATGCTATGTGCCCTGCATCCTTACGCTCACCTTGCCCTGCTGTCTGTCCCTGCCTGCATCAGTAAAGGAGACCGCCGGGCAGAGCGGTGGGGAAATCCGACTGTCTCAGAACAGGTTCATCTGTCCACGACTCTCAGCCACTCAGGCGACGGTGGCTCGCGAGTTGCAAGCAGGTGTGTCATTCGAAATAGCTGCACAGCGGTTGGTTGGACCTGCTCTGAGACAGCCGGGTTTACCACCGCTCTGCCAGCTGTCTCCTGTAATGATGCAGGCAGGGACAGACACAGGGCAATGTGAGCGGACGTTCCGCCTCCAAAATGAATTGACGGAACGCAGTTCTGCCCCGTTCCAGCTCAATTTAACTCATAGTGGGCAGTAATGCCAGTAATATATAGATTGCTGGCATGTGCCAGCAATCTATATATTACTGGCTTACGATTGTCATTCGTGCCCAGTGGTGCCAGTAATATAGATTGCTAGCATTTGCCAGCAATCTATATATTACTGGCTTACAATTGTCATTGGTGCCCAGTGGTGCAAGTAACATATAGATTGCTGGCATGTGCCAGCAATCTATATATTACTGGCTTACAATTCTCATTGGTGCCCAGTGGTGCCAGTAATACAGTATATAGATTGCTGGCATGTGCCAGCAATCTATATATTACTGCCTTATAAATGTCATTGGTGCCTAACATATACATTGCTGGCACATGCCAGCAATGTATATATTATTGGCTTAAAAGAGAAAACATTGGTGGTCAGTGCTGCTCCATGTGGAGCAGGATGCAGGGAGGTGGGGGGTGCATCAGCTGCATGCACCTGTGGCCGGACCTGGGCGACAGATCATAGACAGACCCGTGTGGACATAGCACAGGTGAACACCAGTGGAGTGAGGCGGGGCGGACCAGCACGACAGCAGGCAGGGTGAGACAGGCGGGGGAGCAGGGCTCTTCACCAGCCAGCCACCGCAGTAGCCAGCCGGACGAGTGAGCGCCGAACGGGGCAGCGAGGACAAGTCCAGGAGGGTGAGTATGACAGACGAGGGGGCGGGGGGAGGGCGGCGGGGCGTACCGCCGGGCTGAAAGTGGTTAATCCCTTTCAGCCCTGCAGCGTACACACACACAGCGAAAACCATCCATCATCGCTGGATCTGCTGGTAAAAACAGCAGATGAAAGACCTTCCTAGCGGTGATGCGGGAGCGCGCATCATCGCTAGTCGGGGGTCGCTGTCCCATACACACTAATCGATTTTCAGATGAAAATTTTTTGGTGAAAATCGTCAATTGTGAATGGGCCTTTAGGTCTACAGTCATTAGGTCGACCCCGGAAGGTCGACTTGCCCCAAGGTCGGCAGGGTTAAAGGTCGACATGGGTCAATGTCGACATGACTTAAGGTCAACACGGGCCAAGGTCGACATGGGTTTAGGTCGACAGTCATTAGGTTGACATGAGTTTTTCACTATTTTTTTAGCCAAATGTCGACACAGTCTACATGGACACAGTTGGAAATGCACCGCAGCCCCTCGCATCGCTCGCTTCACTCGCATTGCTTTGGGCACGGTGTCTCGCTACGCTCGGCACACTATTTTATTCTCCCACCACGCCCTAGTGGATGGTAGGGCATGAAATAGCACATGTCGGCTCAAAAAAAGTGAAAAACTCATGTCGACCTAATGACTGTCGACCTAAACCCAAGTCGACCTTGGCCCATGTCGACCTTAAGTCATGTCGACCTTGACCCATGTCGACCTTTAACCATGTCGACCTTGGGGCAAGTCGACCTTCCGGGGTCGACCTAATGACTGCTACGCTCGGCACACTATTTTATTCTCCCACCACGCCCTAGAGGATGGTAGGGCATGAAATAGCACATGTCGGCTAAAAAAAAAGTGAAAAACTCATGTCGACCTAATGACTGTCGACCTAAACCCAAGTCGACCTTGGCCCATGTCGACCTTAAGTCATGTCGACCTTGACCCATGTCGACCTTTAACCATGTCGACCTTGGGGCAAGTCGACCTTCCGGGGTCGACCTAATGACTGTAGACCTAAGTCTGATCTGACAGATGACCGCTTCCCCATCAGTTATATACACATCTTATTTCATAAGGACAATGGCATTGCAGGAATGATTTTTGGATTGCAAAAGCTTTATTCTCTAATACATGATATAAATTTTTCTATTCCTAGAGTATCTCATTTCCGTTGGCTTTAGCCAGTGGCTCAGAGGTAGAGCTCAAGACCACAGAAACAAAACTCTCTTCTGGGCATTGGGATTGTCCAGACCTCATCAATATAGTATAATGGGAGTATCACAATATTATTAATTTGCCTTTTTTAATAGGATATTATTTCTTTCACTGTTCATAGTATCCTATGGCAAACTTTCGGAATTAGCAAAATAGATTATTGTTCATAGAGGAGTGAATTAAAATAATAATCATAGAAAAAAATTTAAGAATAAATGACATAAAATAAAATATAATTATAAAGATAATAATAATACAATCAATATATAGATATATATAATATACATATAAAAATACTAAAAATAATAATTGATAAACCTATACCACTATAGAGCTATTAGCATATCATTTTGCATTTATACTGTATATCATATCATTAGATTAGTATCATATTCTTAACCCTAAAATGTTTAAGGTGAAAGACCCCATGACATAGACAAGGAGCTAGTACATTTAAATCTGAAAATCCTCCTCAAATTTTATATATTATTATCTAACATTGTATTGCAAATAGTTGCCATTCTATTAGATAACAACTAATTCCAACTCAGGCTAATGGAGTGTCAACAGTTCTATTCAAGAGTGATTTTTTTTTTCTCATTGGTCGTTGGTACCACAATGGGCACCACGTTCGCCCCCAGTTTTGCCAACTTATATATGGGCCAGTTAATTATAAATAATTATAATTATTAATTAATCCATTAATTATAGCAGAGCTCAAAACAATGCCCCCCTTAGACTGTAGGCAGTTTGGTAGTTTTATACATCATACACAACTCTCTTCTTGAATACTTATTTAATAATAAAACTCTCACTTTAAAACAATATGTATGAGGAAAATATATTGCATACTGTATGTCAAAAAGTTTTTCATCATGATATTACCTGTTCAAAATTGTCTTTGATACTTATCACTTTATACAGTGTGATGTCTTTGCAGCTACAATTGATGTTAAATTTCTACAAAAAATCAACATAATGTAATTTAAAATGGCATTTTTGTTCTATATACTCTACATTTTATTCCGTATACTGTACATGTTTTGTGTCTCTGGGAGGGATGTATAAAGAGTGAGGAGTATTTTTTGGCAAACATTGCAACGATACTAATTGCATAAGTACGGACAAATGAGATTAGTATCGCAAAGGACATCTCTTCTGAAAAGATGCACTATTGGAGTTCTCTCCCACCACTTGAGAGGATGCCCATGGGTGATCTTTGTCTCCTAGCCCCAGGAGCCTCATGCTGGTAATCTCTGCAGTGACTCACAGGCTCCTCTTCCCTGGGGCTGTATTGCTAGGGAGTAGTTTCTGGATCTGGGAAATGGCATCAGGAGACTGCCAGGACATGAGGAGAAGGGGGCAGCAGTGAGCAGTGCTGGGCATCTGAGGTGGTGTGATGCAGAAAGATGCCCAAAACCAATAAATAAATACTAAATAAGGGACTGATTTTGAGTCCAACGCAAAAGCACCCTCAGCAGCATCTACTGGCAACATGCAACTTTATGCAAATGATGTTACGTACTCCTTTCTTTGTGTACACTTATACAGACAAATGCTCAATGTCTAAGAAGCCCACTTTTAGCATCCAATGCACACTGTAATTTCTCTTGGTGCGCATTTATATGCCACCATTGGTCACACCTTCTACACTTGCACCAGCCTTATGGCAGGTGCTGTTACTTCAACTGACAACTGTATGGCCTTTTATGCCTCCGCTGTGCATCTAAGAATGCAGTCACTTGCATTGATATGCCCACAACACTTCCATAACATGCCCACTGAAGGGACCATTTTGCAATTGCTAGCCACTTTTCATATATTTCTGTATATCAATCGACTCAATAACTACTGCGACTTAATGCATACCCTCAATGCAGTGGCGCAAGTTCATCCCAGCTGCCCAGAGGCAAGATAATTATTGGTGCAACCCCCCCCCCCCACACACACACACACACACCACCTTATATTAATATATGGGTACTTGTTTCCTAGCACGGCGCCCACGATTTTCATCTTATGCCATCGTTTCAATCGCATCGCATAGCATGCAACCCGATCGCATGCGATGCGATAAGACCCGATTAGTGTGGCAAGATAGTGTGGCAAGAGCAGCGAGCCACCGAGCCCGAAGCGTGGCGAGCGCATGCGGATTACTTCACATGTATTCCGCCACCCCTCGCAGGGCTCGCTGCGCTCGCTGGACTCGCCACACTATATAAAATCAACTCCACGTCGAAGTGGATAGTGGGGGTATGAAAAGGTCGGAGGACACGTACCGTCGCCCCTCGCGGGCTCGCTGTGCTCGCCACGCTTCGGGTTGGCGTTGATAGTGGGGGTGCATTTAACATAGTAATCACCCATCAGGGTGCCTGTACAATTAAAAATCGCATCGCATGCCATTGTAATGGCATGCGATTCAACACAATATTAAAATTGTACAGTGCGGGTCTTAGGACCTGAAAATCGGGTCCCATCGCATCCCATCGCTTACCTTAATTAGTAGTATGCGATGGCATACGATGGGTGCCGTGCTAGGAAACAAGTACCAATATATATATTTATGTATATTATGTTTAAAATAAATAGAGTGTGATGTCTTTGGTCATGCTAGGCGTGGGGAGTCTGACACATTACAGTTATCGATGGCTTTCAATTAAGTGATTCAAACTTGCATGGAAAGAGAGGTGCCCCCTTGGGAGCAGGAGCCCAGTGGTAGATGACTCCATTGCCTGCCAGAGTTCTGCCTCTGCCTCTGTGTAATGTATATGCCATACAAGTTCCTAGACATTTTTGCGCATGCACAATTGCAAAGAATAACTCAACTAAGGAACATTGGCATTGCATGCCGGATTCTGTGTACTCTGAACATAACATATATATTTGCTTTCTATATATCGTATTCATTTAAATGGCACTTACACACTGATCTCTGCTGAGTGCACAGAAGGAATTTGCAATGTTGCTGGCAGTGGTATGGTGCTGCATGTCCAGTATATCTAAGTATCTGAAGACATTAGTCATGTAAAAATGGATAATGTGTTTCAGGAAACAGCATCGTTCTGATGGCTAGAAACAAACACAAACTGTTAAAATTGTACACATACACAAGTATCACCAGAAGAAGGTACACATACAGTACAATAGTTACAAAAAAAATATTAAATTAGGAGAGACAAGAAATTGTTTATTAACAATACATCAATATGCAAAATTAGCACTGAACCACAATTACCATACAACCTGATTGTAAGAAAATCATGTGATTTCATTGGTTGCTTTGATTTCACGCAAGTTTTGCACATATTGTACTGCTGTGGTTTTCAACATAGTAGTGCCCCTTACACATAGACCCTCATTCAGGTTGACACTCTCACATGCAAATTCGCAGTGAGCTGCAGAATTGGCCCATTGCGCATGCGTACCATACGAAATGTGCATATGTGTGAAGTGGCGTCTCCAAATTCGCAAGTGCCCTACTGAGCACATTTTGCCTAGAGAACGAGTGCAGTCAAAAGTAGGTGTGATGTGGGCATTATATTGTATTGGCACGGCCACAAAATTGTGCAAAACTGGGTGGATACCGGGGCGTACACATGGGCATTGACTGCAAGTGCTGGGTCTTGGCTTTGCATGTCTGCACGGGAGCTTGTACAGCTCAATCTCCACAACATTCGCAAAGAAAAAACAAGTTTAAAGTCTCGCAGGCCAGCCTTTTCCCGGAACAACATTCGCAACCCCAATCAACATGCACAAAATGGCTCAATCATTCGCACCTGAACACTATGCACACCCATACAGGACCCATAGAGGACAGACACATCTGTATTTCTTTTGTTTGTATTGAGTGTTGTGGAATGCATATGATTGTACATGTGTGAATGTAAATGTGTGATATTATTTGTCAAATTTAGGGAGTATAGTGTGTGATGCATGGGCAACAAACAAACACAATTTAAATGAAAACACCACTCAAAAAAAATTTGTTAAATTAAAAACATACAATAGTTCCAACACATACACTAGAAAGGTGGTAGAGGACTTTAACAAAGGTGTAGGACATATCATAAATATTGCTATAACAGGTGTAAATAACAGTACAATTAACCTATTCCATTAAACTAAATGTGTCAAGTGTAATTGTAAGGCAAATTGACTATTAATTTCAATCCACTCAATTAATTGAGGGCCATAGTTACATAGTAGGTAAGGCTGAAAAAAGACTTGCGTCCATCTAGTTCAACCTGGTATAGATATCCATTGCTGATTTGGTAGGTTCTGGTATTTTACAGACAAATTATATTTCTTATTTGTACCCATGGATGTTTTTCTCCAGTAAATGTTTGTCCAACTTTGCCTTGAACGCATTTAATGAGCCAGCCGTTACCACCTCTCTGGGAAGACAGTTCCAAGTGCCCTTAATTTATGTTTGGGTAACGTGAGCTGCGAGCGTGTTGTTAGTTGGTGAGTACAGAATCAGGCCCCGAACCTGCTCGCTCGCACACACTACTGGCTGTGCTTGCTAAAAAAACAATGTGTGTGCAAACTGTTAAGTGTGCGTCCACTCCCCCTTTGCTGCGTTTGCGAGCAAATGCATTTGCATGCACTATAGGCGTGACTACGCCGGGTGTGTGCGTATATGTTTCTCTCGCAAGGCTGCGTTTGAATGTGCGTGTAAGCATGTCATTCTGAATAAGGGCCATAAAGTGCATATGCAGTAAGCCACACAAGGAAAAAAATAATACAAAAACTATAGAATAAGGGCACGGTCTCAAGGGCCCCCCGATCCACCATTGTATCTATACTTTGCATATTAGTAATGCTTACTCTTTCCTACAGTATCTCAACAATGCTTAATGCTTAAACAAATACCTCCAGTACTTCATAATGCTGTAAGGAAACTGAACACAAAACTGGCATGTCTTACTTACAGCTGCAGGCTTTTAGTATTCAATTAGGAGACAGAAAATTGTGCGAGATGATTTCTACGGAGATCATTGCATCTTTTTCTCACACCCACAAAACAACTGGGACGTGCTCTTGCACTATCGCAGCAGAGCAATATTTTTACTGGGTGTGGCCACACACCCTAATTTTACCATGGCCCAGCAGAGATGTCAGCGCGTCTGGATGTGTATGTGTAACCCCCCCCTCTCCCCCATGGCCATGGCTGGGAGAAATGCATCTCCCAGCAGCCCTTGCTCCTGATCAGCCCCACTGGAGCCTCCCAGCAGCCCATACCTTGTCTGGAGATGGAGACCCATTTAAAGATGAGCATCCTTTTTTTTTCACATGCCACGTGAGTTTCAAATAATTAAGTTTAAAAATGTAAAAATTAAATCTCACAGGTATCGGGAATCCAAAACTGGGTTCAAGGTACTGTAATCAAGATTTTTTTTAACTCACTAAACATTGCTCCCAACTGAATCTCACCTATTGTGTTCATCAAACATATTAAAATCAGTTTCTTCTAAATGGGAAGATGTTTGCAATATTTAATTACAGATGTAGCCCCTGCCATCCTTGGCCGGGGCTCGCCAGAGCCTCCCCTCGGGCGAGCGCCGGCGGACAGGGGCTACACTGAACTGGGACGTGCATGTGTCTCACACGCACACGAGTCCCAGTCTCTTGCCGGGGGGGGGGGCGGCGTCGGGGACCCGGGGCAAGCTCCATTGCCACGGGGCACGTGTGCGAGCATCTCATGCAATACTTTCGCCAGCCCCTGCAAGAACTAGGCCGGACAAGCAAGATACTATATATAGGTATATTTGTACAACTGGATTTTTAACGTCTGTTATTTATTTTACGTAAACTAATATAAATCTATATACAGTATTTTATTTATTTTAGAATGTATAATTAAATAATGCACAGGTTTACTATGCAGAACATTTTACACCTTTTGACCCCCTTAGGAGTCACAAAATCCCTACTAACTATGTGGTGAAAATAACTGTCACAGTTTTCAGACCACCCAGCAAGTCACATGTTCCAGGTAATGCAGCAGGTATACAGATTCACCAACTGTCACAATGGTAAAGCATTGTAAATGGCAGGTGGACACATTCTGCAAATCTACAAATCAATTGATTCCACTTTGTTATTAAAGCAAAAAAGCATGCAAATGGGTAAAACCATGTTGCACTGCAGGTGGGCAGATGTAACACGTGCAGAAAGATTAGATTTTGGTGGGTTCCGTTTAAACTGAAATGGAAATTGTACTCCAAAAATAATGCTGTCTAAAATTTGTGGGCTACATAGAAAAGCAACCAGTATTTCATCTGCAAAGAAACAATATAAATGCATTTGCTCCCTTTGCATGGCAACATTGTTTGTTCAGACACAAAACGACTTTCTTGTTTACTTTACTGAATTTGCACAGGCAATGGCGTCAAATAAATAAAAGTCATCCTTCTGCATTTAATACATAGATTATGTATAGATTATACGTATGTATTTATATAAAATACCAACATATTCCACCATGTTTTACAAAAAAAGAAAATAATCTTTATAACAATATGCTATACTATAATAAATTACAATATTATCGATATGAATCAAAAATAGCAAAGGAGACTTACAGGAATGGTCTGCATTAAAGAAGTCTTTAGCATCTGCATGTGTATATATTTATCTTGCTGTTGCTGAAGGAAAAACCAAAAAGAATATTTATTGATTTATTTATTTGATTTATTTATTCGTGTATTTTTATATTTTTGTATAAATATTTGTGAAGGTGAACTAATGAGCTTATTTTAATGTATCTTTAATTCTTGGTACTTACAACTGAAGAGCGCATTGTGTCAAATATCCCTTTTATATCCATAATTTGGTCCATTGTTGGTGATAGGTCACATTTTAGTGAGGGCAGTACACCTGCCATTGCAGCATTAAAAAACATCACAATCATAGAAGCAACGCTCAGCAGTTCTCTCTTCATTTTTTATATGCTTTCCAGACCTCAAAAGATAAAATTATTATAATAATTATTATTATTTACATTTATTAAAATAATAGCCTCATAGGATATCTGAGATAATACCTAAAAGTTTCAGTTTACACAATGATATTATAAAATAAAAATTGCTTTGTAAACATATTTTATTAGTTTAAATCATGTGTTTTCATCATACATAAAGGTTATTTAACAAAGTTGAAATCTTGTGGATATCTTTTTAGTTTATAGTGGACTATAATATTTTTTTTTAGCTACAGTATGCGGATATTTTGTTACTGAGAACTCTGATAGACAAAACATTTCAGTTTTTTCAATTGTGACAGCTACAGGTTAAAACAGTTTACCAGTACTGTATAATAAACAAACTCATCTAAGTGTATTTTTCTCATTAAATAATTTTTGATGTTATTTATTCAAATTTATGCCTTTTAATAATACTAAAATGTAATGGTGTGTAAACTCGGTGAGATTTGCCGTGCGATGCGATCCCCGCACGGCATGCATGCGATGGCATACAATTTTGACTATATAGTGCAGATCTGCACTATATAGTCAAGGCAGCCAAGGCTTTCCGCCGTGCGATACGGGAGCGCGAATCGGGATCGCATCGGGATCGCAAGGGTTAAAACCTTTGCGATCTGCATGTGATCTGCGTGCAATACCGATGCGATTCTGACTATATAGTCAGATTCGCAGGGTGATTGTACCCGTATGTACACACCATTACTATAATAGTATTATTATTATTATTATAAAATAATAATTATAATTATAATAATAATAATATATTTTATTTATACAAATCAAGCATAACAAAATAAACCAACAAAAGACTACATTTAAACTTTGGTAAACTACAGATATAGTCTGTTTAATTAATAGAACACATTTAAAATGTATTATTATTATTATTATCTATGTAAATGATAAAAGTGTTCTCCATTTAATTTTAAAATGTTGCATTATGCCAGTCATATATATAAAATATATATATATATATATATATATATATATATATATATATATATATATATATATATATATATATATATATATATATATATATATATATATATATATATAGCAAGAGAGTTATGGCTAAAATGTTGAAGACATGAGACCTTACCTGCGTTTTGTGACAATTGGTTTTGGACATGCCCACTTAATATGGCCATATTTATACTGACTCCACCAGGAAGAATAAAGGTGTGTGCTGGATGTCTCCATGATAAGGATTTTTTAAGGGTTTATTTTTAGCCTATTTTCCTAGATAGAAATAGAAAGTGAATTTCAGTTTCAATTTTACTCCAGAATTCTAAAATAAATGTAATAAAGTTATGCCCACTCTTCTCTATTCCTGCAAGAGGTGAATCCCCTTGCTCTCCATGACTCATCACATGAATTCATGCAAGCAGGTATATTTAAATAAGGCTATGCATTAAGGCACACCTATTTATTTTCTGTAAAATATGAAAAAATGATATACATATGGTAAAAATGGAATACTATGAATCAGGCTGATTTGCGTGCAGGGGGGATTAGGGCGAAATGTGAAAACAAAAATATATATTGACAAAGATTTTTATTTGCTTTCTCTCTGATTATTTATTTTATTACAAATAAAAAAGTAATGCTGTCCTACAGGTGTACTGAAGGATGTGCATACACCGCTACGTGTGTATGGGCAATCTAGACACCGGGAAGTTCAATGGAAATTGCCAACCCTAAAATGCTTAGCAGAAAACTGTAGCACAAATCTCGACACGCATATTCCCTTAAGACTACATGATATTAGAACATACCAATACTGTATATCTAAATTGAGAGCCAGCTTACCAGAAGTCACCCCAAGATCCTCCTTGTGGCACTACAGGGACCAGCATGCTCTCTCAGTGCAGGTCCCATCAATGCCTATTGCAATTAAAAAGAGAATGAAAGCTACTCAATACAATTAGTAATGCCCCTCAGATTCTTAAAGGGAGGGATTTGTTACAGACTAGAGAGACACATAAAATGCCCCCCCCCCCCCCCACACACACACACACACACACATACACACATACACACACACACAATCCGAGGGGTATTAGTAAAAAGATTTGAGATCTAATTTCTGTGCAATATATTCATCCAGTTTAAGGCTACAGGATAATAGCACATAACAATATATATATATATATATATATATATATATATATATATATATAAATTGAGAGACAGCTTACCAGGAGTTAACCCCAGACTCCTGTAAATATATGTAGCTAAAGGTCTCCATACACGAACTCGATTTGGGCCGATTTCACCCATTCCCGATGGATCAGGCTGAGAAATCGGGCCAAATCATATAAGTGTGATGTCCCCTCAGGTTCCGATGCGCGGTCTCTTGTGCAACGGACCTGAGGTGGAGGTCAGACCGACATGCAGGACAGACCCCTGACCTCCCTCTCAGCAGAGGGTCAGGTGGGGAACAGGGGTCATATGCGATCCATCACAAGTATAAAGGACCGCACATGGGACCCTGTCCCCCGGGAAGGTCCTGGGCGGCTCACAGGTGATCGGCTGGGCATACACTGCTGCGAGAAATTGCGGTAGTGTATGCCCAGCTTACGATCTCTGAATTACCTACTACCATGTGATTTCAAATCTCAAACTATGAATAGTCCAGATACTTTACCAGTAGTGTTGTTTTATATAACAGATACAGACATACTTGCTGTGTTAAACTGGTTATATATCAAAGCTGTGAGTGTATTAGGGTTCTATACAGCGCACCAACCGGTGAGTGGATGCTGCTCGTAGGTGGAGGTGCAGCGATGCTGGAACAGATTTATATTGCAGTTCCCTCTGGAGTTTAGTGGGAGATTTGTATTGCAACTTTCGCACAAACGATGGCAGCTGGGCTATAAGGGTTGTTTTTGCGCACCAAAACCCCTGTGCTGTGTCATATTAAGGAAAAACGACCAAATACACTCATGAACAGTATATACTTAGGCAAATCTAGGGGGTGGTCCAGGGGTGCACCGGACCACCCCTTAGACTGCCCGGCGTCTGTACCTTTAAATATTTATTCTGACCGCCGCTGCCTGGATTTTATACATAAAACATGGCCACGGGACTCGGGAGGGCTGCGCGCATGCCCGACTGCTCGCAGCTCCTCCCATGGTCCTTTGCGGAGCTTGCACCTGACTCTGGGTGGCTCCCTACCCGTCCTCCTCCCTGTCCTCCCTCCTCCATGTGCTGCTGCTGAGGCGGGGGCTAGTGTGCGTGTGTACGTGTGTGCGCGCAGCAGCCAGCACAGGGTCCGTGACCGGGTCACGTGGCGGCTGCAGGGATTGACAGTCCTGTCTGGGAGAGCCTGCTCCTCCTGACTCCTCTCCCTCTGGAGAATCAGCAAATTGACTTGCCCTGCCTGCTGTGCCCAGTGCCCTGCAATGGATTTTATAAAAAAACAAAAGAGCTGTAATCTTTCCCAGTGCCCTGCCCAGTAAATTGCAGGGCAGTGGGCAGGGCACTGGGAAAGATTACAGGGTTTTTGTTTATTTATAAAAGCCATTGCAGGCTGCAAAATGCCCCTGTTAAGCCACACCCCTGAATGAGGCCACGCCCCTTTTTCGAAAACCATTATGTATAGTCTGGGCCTTCCATTAGCATATTTCTAGATTCGCCTATGACTGTCGCACAGCATATCAAAAATTGTTGCACCATTCAGAAAGAAATATATACTGTGTATATATATATATATATATATATATATATATATATAGAAGAAAATGGGTTCTCAGAGTGCGCCCTTTACACAGTGCAAATGTCTAAAACATTGTGTCCAATATACAACAATAAAGTATAACTGTAATTTAAAATATTTTTTTTTTTATTAAAAGCGTCTTCCAAGTGATGATATAAGCCCAACGCGTTTTTTAAACCCAACGCGTTTTGTCAACAGCTTGACTTCATCAGGGGCATTTGACAGCAGTACAGTACAGAGATTTTCACACCGAAAGAGTCCTTTTAGTACAACTTGTGTATAGCAGGCATTTTCATGTGGTATTTTATACCGGTAACTGTTTCAAACGAGATCACTAAGTATTTTTGGGAGCATTTAGATGCGAGAAAGATGTCCACTTCTCATCTTAATCAAATACCCAGTAAATTCTGAGGGTTTAGTAGCCACAGGAGAAATGCAATAAACTTGATACCAGATAGCGTTTTTATATAGTGGTGGTAGAACCGGATGTGGACTCCTGGACTCCAAGCACTGAAATTATATATAATTACCTGTATATATATACATACAGGTACACCACCGGTTTTCCGGCAACCTTTGGTCCGGAACCTCTTTTCATCCGGACAATTTTGATTTGTCCGGATTAAAGGAGTTTAGGGACCTCTTTTAATCCGGACAAAGCAAAATTGTAAATTGTCCATATTAAAAGAGGTTGATGAACTCTTTTAATCCGGAACACTTTCTGCGCATGGGCGTAACACGCAATAGGCACAAGTGTCAGTGAGTACAGCTTCCACGGACACTGCAGGTGACACAGGAAGTAATATGGTGTCTGAGGTCATAGCAAGTACCGCACATCGGCGGAACACACAGCATGAGCAAGTGCCACTGGGTACAGCTTCCAAGGACACTGCAGGTGACACAGCAGGCAGCAGTGGGGCTGATATCGCGTTTAAGGTCCCTGCACTTACTGTTAATGTTTGTTCAAAATATACCTGATACCTGTTTTGCTTATACAGCACTTAGTAAACTGTAATAAACAGTTTTGCATACACTACTGTGTTTATTCATTCATTAATATTATGCTGTAGCACATATTTGACTATTTATTGCTTTAGAAATGTACTGAAGGTGCAAAATTAGTAAAAACTAGAAATCCTTCGATAATCCGGCAAAATCGATAATCCGGCACGGCACTGGAACCAATGATGCCGGAAAATCGGTGGTGTACCTGTATTTATAGATATATATGCAAAAAAAATGAAAATGTCCCAGTTTAAGGATGAGATTGAGGTACTGGTACAGCTGATGGCAGAAATGAAGCATCATGCTAGTAAGCAGCTCAGAGTGCCCAGGCACCGTTGAAAGTTGTATACCTTCCTTTTGAGCTCAGAGTAAGGCTTACCAAAGCAAAATCCAGGATTTTGTCTAACAGCCCACTCCAGTGACTGCATCTGCCCAAGCAGCATCCCGTCTTTAGTTTGTAAGTAATAGAGATGTCAGTCAATAGGTCAACCACTATTGATCAATATGCAATACATCAACATGGTAAAAAGGTCGACATGGTCAAAAGGTTGCATGACAATGGTGAACAAAGCATGCAGATGTGCCCACATACCTCTATCGTCCATGCTATACAATTTGTGATATGCATAACTCATGAGCTTCATTGGACTCTGTGGCACTGGGAGTCTTTTTTTGCAACTTTTCCATTAAAATGCAATTTTAGCATTTTGGATGCAGATACAGCCGTGGACACATACAGAATATAGGGCTTAAGGGCCTGGATCACTCATAAAGCACATTTGGTTTGCTTATGGACATAACTATGTGCAGTGCAGGTGGGGCAGATGTAACATGTGCAGAGAGAGTTATATTTGGGTGGGGGTTTGTAATTAAAACTGATATCTATATGGCAGTGTACTGTAAAAGTAAAGCAGCCAGTCACATAATGGCATGGCGTGTTTTTTTTTTTTTAGATCCATTTTTTAATGAGATGCCGAGGATACAAGGATGAAAAACATAAAGAGATAGTAAGACATAAAGACATAATAAAGAACAGGGTCCAAATGTGTACAATCAACGCAATACTGAAGAACCTACGCAGAGGTTCCAAAACCTGGACCAAATCTGTACAGTCAATACAATATAGAGGCATCTCTTATTTTTTAAGGGTGATAATATACTTAAAGACAATAAAGGTATAATGCTTATAAACAATAATACTATATATATATATATATATATATATATATATATATATATATATATATATATATATATATATATATATAGATGTCCAATGAAGAAGGCACACTGACAATACCAGAAATGGTGATAAAATAAATATGCTGTATTGGGCATAGCAGACAAGGTCTCAGCTACATCGAGCGCTTTCGGGGATTCCCCCCCGTCCTCAGGATAACAGCCCACAATCACAGAACAGCAACAACTGTTGTTGCTGTTCTGTAATTGTGGGCTGTTATCCTGAGGACGGGGGGAATCCCCGAAAGCGCTCGATGTAGCTGAGACCTGGGGCCTTATTCTGATCGGTGCGTACTTTCGCGCACTCTTTCGGATGGCGTTTTTTAGCCGTCTGCGCATGCGTGGGCAACGCTATGCGCATGTGCCACGCATGGTCTACGTACTTGTACTCACTAATACCGTACAGAAATGTGCACCGCAATCACTCGGGAAATATGGGCGTATTATGGGCGTCATTTGGAAATACACAGGGGCGTACTTTCAAAGTGGGCTAAACTGGGCGGAAACATGGGCGGACACGAGGGAGTGCACAAATTCTGGTAGGCGTGCATTCGGACAGCACACCGAATGCACGCGAACAAAACGGCAAGAAATATGCTGTGTCCATAAGCAAGTATTGCTTTGCGGACACCACTCGTTCATGCGCTAGGCAATCGGAACGCCTAATCACTGAAACCATTGTCAGCTGAACACAATACAATCCACTCCTTTACTCATTACTTGTTAATTACACGCTTGTCACTGCTTCAATTGGAACCATTGCAGCTTAAATGGAACATTACTAAACACACACATATATGCTGCACTTTTCACACACTTTTACACTGCAAATAATGAACACAACTTCATATTAATAATACAAATACACGTGTCACTTCTACATGTATCAATTAAACCACACATTTGGGGGAAACAAAAAAACATTTATTACATGAACTTATAAAATACATTAGAAACCGACACAAATTAAAAGGTACCATTGCAGGAATAAAATTAAATAATATATAATAAATACATGTATTCTAGACATACATAGCCACAGCAGAATCATTAGGAACACATCAGGTGGCTTCACAACAAAAGTATAGCACCAACACTTCAAGTACAGCACACAGTAATGGTAGTCGAAAGAGGCCAACAGGGGAACCAAACATGACATTTGAAACGAAGGCAAATGTGGGTACCCTCGGCACGGAATTGGACACAGGAAGCTGACACACACAGCTCAATGAAAGATTTCGGAAGACATAAGGGTGGAGATTAATGCGGACACAAGTTCATCTGCGGGCACGTTTGCCCCTGGCAGGCTCCTTGCCACGTGCAGCAGCTCTTCGGCCACGGCCACGGCCACGGTCAGATGGTGGCCCAGGTGGAGCAGATGCTGGTGAGGGGGTGGATGGTCTTCCCCCTCTGGCAGCAGGGAGTGCTGATGGTGGGAATGCACCAGAAACGGATGACATTAGGACCCTATTGCTGGCAACTAGCTCCACCATAAGCTCATTATGGTGGAGGAGGAGGTCATTTTGCCGCAGGGCTTGATCAGCCAGCACCTGCAGGCTAGAAGCAATTGATAGCTGGGTGGCAGCCATAGCCTGCAGGCTCCCAGCGATACTCTGGTGGCTGCTGACCAAACCCTGCAAGACCTCCTCGGTCCTACGCACCCGCTCTGATGCCGACTCTCCCTGCTGCTGAATATGGGAAAGCACCTGCACCCACCTGTTCAATTCAGCCTCGGGCGGTGGCTGCTGCTGCTGCACGGGCCTGGTACTGGTGGCAGGTGGCACAGACTCCTCAACCTCCTCAAGATATTCTTGACCAAGCGGTGGGGATGCTGGTGAAAGAGAACATTACAATTACAACACAGTCCATGCAAAATTAGAACCAGCTACTTATGGCATGGCAACTAATTACCTTCAAGCAAAGAAGCCATGACTTCCGCTGGGGACTCGCTGTCCATGGTGCTCACCCCCGGACCTCCTCGACTGCAATGCAACACTCTGCCATCTCTTCCAGGGGGGTGAGCTTCAGCTTTGATGGCATGGGGCCAGCCCCAGAGGTGTGGCTGTGTTCCCACCGCTTGGTCAGTTTCTTCTTGAGGTTGGTTTTGAAGTCGTGCCACCTGCAATCAAAGTTTACATATTACTACATGTCACTCCTCATGTTTGCTGTAGCACCCAGTGCAATCTGCAACATATTACAACATGTGCTTCAACACACCAAACTTACATAATGGTTAAATGGGAAACCAAGCCTTAGAAGATACACTCACACTCACCGTACACTAACTATCGATTAAATGACATGGCAAACATGTCCGTGGCTCCAGCCAACGTGACCAGCCATTGGGCAACTCCATCTAACATGTAGGGGGAAATTTACCAATATGAAAAACCTAGTTTTTCGTATTGGTATTTTCCCTACGACTGCATACGACTGTTTAAGTCGTATGCAAAGTCGTGTTCCGGAGGATCAGTTACAAAGCAGTCATATACGACTGCTTTGTAACCCTCCGATGGTGTAATGATTCGTATTAGCGGCCGTATATACGGCCGCTAATACGAATTATTTCTAGCAGTCTGCACGGATCAGTCAGATCCGTGCAGGCTGCAAGGTGTAAAAAAAAATAGAAAAAATAAATAAATAAAAAAAAAACCGGCGTGGGGTCCCCCCCACAGCCGAAACCAGCACCAGGCTGAAGGAGCCGGGGCCGGTAATTAAAAATCAGGGAACCCGACAAATAGGGGTTCCCCGATTTTTAACAACCAGCCCCAGGCTCCAGGTCCGGGGCTGGTTCCCAAAATACGGGGGACAAAATGAGTAGGGGTCCCCCGTATTTTAAGAACCAGCCCCAGGCACAACCAGCCGGCAGGGTAATGTCACAGCCGGGGGACACTTATAATATAAGGTCCCGCGGCCAAAACATTCTCCCTACCGACCAGTCAGCCTGGCCAGGGGCCCTGGGGGAGTGGGGACCCCCCCAATGAAGGGGTCCCCCCCCTCCAGGACTTACCTGACCAGGCTGAAGCCTGGTGCTGTCCTCGATGCCCCTGGGCGGTGGGCATCGAGCTGATAAATGGTGTAAAAAAAAGATGAACCTATTGTTTTTTACTGTGGCACTACAAGTGCCAGCAAGCCTCCCCAGCAAGCTGGGACTTGGAGAACCACAAGTCCCAGCCTGCTGGGCATTAAAGGGCCCGCTGGCACTTGTAGTTCTACAGTTAAAAAAATAGTGCACAAAACACACTGATACACTTTTAAAATAAAACTTTATTACACACAAAGCCCACACATACTAATACTTACCTATCTTCTTCCCATAGGTCGCCCTGGTCCTGTTTCGGCGTCTTCTGGTCCTGTGTCGTCTTCTTCCTCCATGTCGACCGTCGCTGTCGCCGTCCGGATCCGACGAAATCCATTTGGGAAGCTGTGGAAGGAAACCATACTCACCTGTCCCAGCGCGACGTAGTCCAGGTAAGGGTCTTTGCAAAAAAACAAAACGAACACCCGAAACCAGACCGGACTGACGGAGACGCACGGTGTTTACATCGTGCGGCTCCGCCTCCCGAATGCCGCTATTGGCCGCCTTGCGGCCTAGCGGCCAATCAGGAGCCGCTAGGCCGCAAGGCGGCCAATAGCGGCATTCGGGAGGCGGAGCCGCACGATGTAAACAAACACACGTGCGTCTCCGTCAGTCCGGTCTGGTTTCGGGTGTTCGTTTTGTTTTTTTGCAAAGACCCTTACCTGGACTACGTCGCGCTGGGACAGGTGAGTATGGTTTCCTTCCACAGCTTCCCAAATGGATTTCGTCGGATCCGGACGGCGACAGCGACGGTCGACATGGAGGAAGAAGACGACACAGGACCAGAAGACGCCGACACAGGACCAGGGCGACCTATGGGAAGAAGATAGGTAAGTATTAGTATGTGTGGGCTTTGTGTGTAATAAAGTTTTATTTTAAAAGTGTATCAGTGTGTTTTGTGCACTATTTTTTTAACTGTAGAACTACAAGTGCCAGCGGGCCCTTTAATGCCCAGCAGGCTGGGACTTGTGGTTCTCCAAGTCCCAGCTTGCTGGGGAGGCTTGCTGGCACTTGTAGTGCCACAGTAAAAAACAATAGGTTCATCTTTTTTTTACACCATTTATTAGCTCGATGCCCACCGCCCAGGGGCATCGAGGACAGCACCAGGCTTCAGCCTGGTCAGGTAAGTCCTGGAGGGGGGGGACCCCTTCATTGGGGGGGTCCCCACTCCCCCAGGGCCCCTGGCCAGGCTGACTGGTCGGTAGGGAGAATGTTTTGGCCGCGGGACCTTATATTATAAGTGTCCCCCGGCTGTGACATTACCCTGCCGGCTGGTTGTGCCTGGGGCTGGTTCTTAAAATACGGGGGACCCCTACTCATTTTGTCCCCCGTATTTTGGGAACCAGCCCCGGACCTGGAGCCTGGGGCTGGTTGTTAAAAATCGGGGAACCCCTATTTGTCGGGTTCCCTGATTTTTAATTACCGGCCCCGGCTCCTTCAGCCTGGTGCTGGTTATGGCTGTGGGGGGGACCCCACGCCGTTTTTTTTTTAATTTATTTATTTTTCTATTTTTTTACACTGAAGCCTGCACGGATCTGACTGATCCGTGCAGGCTAAAACGCAAATAGAACAGGAAAATGGTGTTCTATTTTCCTGTCGTATTTGCGTGGGTGTTTCACACCACTAAGCAGCCGTATTGTCAGTACGGCTGCTTAGTAAATCAGAAACCACCATTCTTTTGAATGGTGATTTCTGTCGTATTCTATCGATGGTGTAGACATTCGTATTTGTAACTACAAATACGAATGTTCCATCTTTAGGACTACGAATTGTTGTATTTTTGGGATTGTAAATCCCGAAAATACAAATTCGTAAAAAAAAGGTGTATTTCTCCCTACGAATACACCTTTTTTCTACGAATCCATTTTGGTAAATGTCCCCCGTAATGTCAACATTAGTGGTCTTGTACTTATCAAATGTAACACACATGAACTTGCCTCTTCTTAACGTGCTCCGCCTCACGAACTTGTGGAGCCACCGTATTAATCTCCGCCGTTATGTCCTCCCAGATCTTCCATCTCCTTGTGTGTGTCAACCTGTCCTGTGGACACTCGATCCAATCCCGTGCGCGGGGCACCAGGTTGGCAAGCTCCTGCGCTTCGTATGCCATGTTCCTGCTGCTTGGTTCCTCTGCTGGCCTCTTTCGGCCATGGCCACCTGTCGCTGTATTCGAAGTGCTGGCCAGGCTACTCTGTTGGGAAGCCACCTGCTGTGATCCCAATAATTCTGCTGAGGCTGAAGATGGGCCAGCTGCCAATTGGCCTGATGTAGATGGCCCAGATGGCTGCTCTTCTCCCACTGGCTGGTCTGGGTTGAGGGGGACATAGGTGGTGTTGGAGTCCATGCGGGCAAAGAGGTTCTGCAACACCTGCTCTTCCTCAGATTCTGAGCCAGACATGTTTGCAATAACTTTTTGCCTTTCTAGCACAACTTTAAATACTATTTCTGTAATTGGCGTAAATCAGCTACAACCTGTGTTCCGTGCGGCAGCGTACGCCGTGGTGTGTGTGCGGCGCATAGGCCATAGTAGCGGCAACTCGCTTGTGCAAAACCTGGCGTACCATCAAACTATAATTTAGGTGACCAGTTTAAAGATTTGTTGTAATGGACACCTGTAACGTTATGCAATCATAAATGCTATCTGTAAATGTTCAGTAGTACTGTGCTATTGTTGAGATTGTCCATAAAAAGTAAGTAACCCAATCCATTTTCAAATCCGGCCCAGAAGTCATGCAATAGTGATCACTGATGTCATGCACAACACATGTGCTAGGCCTATAAATAGTGCTTTGCTGCTAGGTTCATTTGTCTCCAGAGCTGTATTGGGCCAGGTTCTAAGGTAAGCACTCGCATGTTCCAGATTGTTGGGACAGCAAAGTCTTGTTAGCATTAGAGAAACATGTTACCTGCCCACTGTCACAACTGAAGGGCTGGATGAAGTCGTGTGGTGTGTAGCAACCGGAGACGGACCAGAGGAGGAGGGATTAAATCGTGCAGGTTTAATAATAGAATTCATAAATGAAATAATACACACTTGAATACCTTCTTAAAGTGGCAGTTAGTGGTAATAAGAATTGAGCCAGCACGGCACTTTGAAAGAAGAAAAAGTTCATTGAAACAATGACAGTTCACGTACTGCGGACAGCAGGCTGGGGTCTTGAGAAATGAAGAAATCCGGAAAGAGAATGTACTTGATGGTAATGAGGGATCCTTGAAGACTGAAAGAAGCTGGATGATGACAGAAGAATGGGAAGTTGCTTGGAAGCAGACGGCTTGAAGGGCTTAGGCCAGGAAGCTCAGGGATGCAGGCAGAGACCAGACTGTGGAGAGAACTGGCAGCGATGGGGTTAAGCTGAATCGAGTCCAACACAGAGCACTGAAAGCAAGGCACCAAGTCAGGAGAGGTGAGTCAGAGAGCCGGAGTCAGCTGGGAGCTGTGAACGCCTCTGGAGACTCTTTGTACTGACACTGAACAGGCCTAGGCAGATCCCCTATATCCCTAGAGGGCGGCTGCCATTGGCTGTCAGGTCAGTATGGGCGGAAACCTCAGACAAGGACCAATCTGCTATTTGCCCTTAACCAAGATGGCGGCGCCGGCCTCCCGGCGCCCCTACAGCACATACCGTTACACTTGCCGGCGTCCCACGCTGCCTGCTGCCCACCAGACTGCCGCTGCCTGCTGCCGCTGAACTGGAGACCACTACACGCTAGCCGACGGCGGGCGCGAACGGGTGAGTAGTAAGCCCGCCGCACACCGCCGCGGCTGAGTGTGACAGTACCCCCCCCTTTCTGGGTGACCCCAGGGCACCTACGCACCTTGTGTGGATTCCTTTGAAAGAATTGTCTCACCAGACGGGGAGCATGGAGATCTGCAGCATCAACCCAGGAATTCTCTTCAGGACCGAATCCAAGCCACTCTACCAGATACTGAAGATGGGTATTGCGGCAACGTGAGTCGATAATGCGCTTCACCTCGAACTCTGTCTCTCTCTCAGCCAATCTTGGGCGGTTTAGGCACCTTTTTCTGATATAAGTTCAGTCGTAAAGGTTTCAAAAGAGACACGTGAAAAGAGTTTGATATCTTTAAGGAAGAAGGGAGCTGTAGTCTGTAGGCCACCGGATTAATTACCTGAGTGATTGGGTACGGCCCGATGAACCGAGGAGCCAGCTTCATGGATGGTAACCGAAGGCGTATATGGCGGGTAGACAGCCATACTCGATCTCCAACCTTCAACTTAGGAGCCGCTCTTCTTTTCCTGTCTGCCATCCTTTTATATCGAGCGGATGCTTTAAGGAGAGCGGTATGGACGTCTGACCAGATCTTTGCAAACCGTTGTAGGGAAGAAGCAGCTGCAGGGACATCGGGCAATGATAGATCTGAGAACTCTGGAGATCGGGGATGTTTGCCAAAGACAGTAAAAAAGGGAGTGGTGCCGGAGGATGAATGATAGGAATTGTTGTGCGCAAACTCCGCCCAAGGCAGAAGGTCTACCCAGTCGTCTTGAGAGGAAGAGATGAATAAACGAATGAAGGCTTCCAAGTCCTGGTTGACACGTTCTGTCTGCCCATTGGTTTGTGGGTGGAAAGCAGTGGAGAACTTGAGCTTGACTTGTACAGCGGAACATAAGGCCCTCCAAAACTTTGCGACGAACTGCACGCCACGGTCAGATATAATTTCTTTGGGCAACCCATGGAGTTTGAAGATGGTGGAAATGAAGAGCTGAGCCAACACTGGAGCAGATGGAAGGCCTTTCAATGGGAAGAAGTGCACCATCTTTGAAAACCGGTCAACCACCACCCAAATTACTGTATGCCCTTTGGAGGGAGGAAGTTCGCAGATAAAGTCCATAGACAGGTGGGACCATGGTTCTGTTGGTATGGCTAGAGGTAGAAGAGGACCGACAGGAGACGTTCTGGAGGACTTATGCTGAGCGCACTTTACACAGGAGGCGACAAAGGTGGTTACATCGCGACGAATGGTAGGCCACCAGTATGAACGCAACAGGAACATTAAGGTCTTCTGTGCCCCGGTATGCCCTGCGAAACGGGAAGCGTGTGCCCAGGACAGCACTCTCTTTCGGAGACTGAGGGGAACGAAGGTCTTGCCTGGTGGAGGTGAAGGCTGGGCTGTTACTTGAGCAAAGACCAGAGGATCGAGGATGGGTCGAGGAGGAGTGTCAAGATCAGCTGAAGTTTCAAAAGAGCGTGAAAGAGCATCGGCCTTGGCATTCATCGTCCCGGGTCTGAATCTGATTTGAAAATCGAAGCGTTCGAAGAACATGGCCCAGCGGGCTTGACGAGCTGTAAGACATTGGGCGTGCTTGAGGAATGAGAGATTCTTATGGTCGGAGTACACAGTAATTTTATGTCGTGCCCCCTCCAGGAGGTACCGCCACTCCTCCAACGCAGATTTGACTGCCAGTAACTCCTGCTCTCCAATGGGGTAATTCTTTTCTGCTGGAAGAAACTTCTTGGAGAAGAAGGCACAGGGATGAAGCACCTGGTCCTCCCCTCTCTGCGACAAGATTGCCCCCACCCCCTCTGAGGATGCGTCCACCTCAAGAATAAAGGGTTTGTCGAGGTTTGGCTGAAGAAGGATTGGGGCGGAGACAAAAGCATCCTTTAGTTGTTGGAAGGCTTGGGAGGCCTCAGGTGACCACTGACTCGGATCAGAACCCTTGCGGGTTAGAGCTGTAAGAGGTGCAGCAAGGGTGGAGAAGTTCCGGATGAAACGACGATAGTAATTTGAAAAGCCCAGGAACCTCTGGATGCCTTTGAGCGTTGTGGGCGCTGTCCAGTCTAAGATGGCTCTTACTTTTTCTGGATCCATCTCTATCCCAGTGCTGGAGAGGATGTGGCCAAGGAATGGAATGGAAGTGACCTCAAAGACGCACTTGTCTAGCTTGCAGAATAATTTATTTTGGCAAAGGCGCCGCAAGACCTCAGCTACTGTTTGCCGATGGAGATGGAGGTTAGACGAGAAGATGAGGATGTCATCGAGATACACCACGATGGAATGATATAGTAAATCTCGAAATATGTCATTTACAAATTGTTGGAAGACGGCTGGAGCGTTGCAAAGACCAAATGGCATCACCAGGTATTCATAGTGGCCATCTCGGGTGTTGAAAGCCGTCTTCCACTCATCTCCAGATCGGATACGGATCAAGTTATACGCCCCTCTTAAATCCAGTTTAGTAAAGATGGAAGCCCCTCGGATTTTGTCGAATAATTCGGTGATAAGAGGTAAAGGATAGCGGTTCTTGATCGTGATATCGTTCAGGCCCCTGTAATCGATACACGGCCGGAGGGTTCCATCTTTTTTTTTCACAAAGAAAAACCCCGCTCCGGCTGGCGAAGTGGACGGGCGAATGAACCCCTTATCCAAGTTTTCTCGAATGTAGTCAGACATGACTTTGGTCTCCGGCAGAGACAAGGGGTAGATGCGGCCCCGCGGTGGGAACTTCCCAGGTATCAACTCTATCGGACAGTCCCAGGAACGATGAGGCGGCAGGGTATCGGCAACTCCCTTGCTGAAGACGTCAGAAAAAGAAAGATATGGTGTGGGTAACGACAAGGGTGGAGCTGATATAGACGAAGGGCTGGGACCTCCTACTTCTTGAGGATTAGTTTGATGGAGTGGAATGACACGAGGCATGCAAGTAGTTAGGCAGTTCGTACCCCAGGCTGTGATCTCCATACTGGTCCAATCAATGTGAGGGTTGTGCTTAGTAAGCCATGGTAGGCCCAGGACTACCTGGTGTGAGGACTGAGGAAGGACAAAAAATTCAAGAGTCTCTTGATGTAAGGCACCGATGAGAACTGTCACTGGATCGGTTTGAAGGGTGATTTGCCCACTGCTGATGCGACTCCCATCTACTGCAGTGAGGGCCAACGGATGGGCCAAAGGTTGCACCGTCAAGGAATGTTGCTGGACGAAAGAAGAAGAAAGGAAGTTCC
This sequence comes from Crinia signifera, assembly GCF_055691185.1. NCBI lineage: Eukaryota > Metazoa > Chordata > Amphibia > Anura > Myobatrachidae > Crinia > Crinia signifera. The sequence continues at coordinate 142,603,449 of NC_139218.1, read as the reverse complement.
CGGCTGCTCCGGAATCTAGTAGAGCCTGGATCTTGATTTTTCCCTGAGGGCACACAAGGGTAACAGGAATGGTGGGCACAGTTGAAGAGGGAGATGAAAGCAGGACTCCTAACCTGACCTCCCTCGGGGAGGTTAGGAGCGGTCGTTTCCCGGACGCAGTGGACAGGAAGCCAACAGATGAGCGGAAGAACCGCAGTACATGCAAAGATTCTCACGACGTCTACGGAACTTTTCCTCCACGGAAAGCTGAGAGCGGTTGATCTGCATGGGTTCGTCTGGTGGTGTGGTTGTGGAAGGCCCAGGTCTAGGAACAGGAACAGCGTTGGTGGTGAGACGAGGGCGGAGACGATCGGAGCGATTTCTCTCTAGTTGACGCTCCTGCATCCGTAGATCTACTTTGTTGCACAAGGAGATGAGTTCAGCCAAAGTAACAGGAGAGTCATGGGTAGTTAATTCGTCCTTGATACGACCTGCCAGCCCATTCCAGAAGGCGGAGACGAGAGCCTCTTCGTTCCACTTTAATTCCGAAGCCAGAGTCTGGAACTGCACAGCATATTGTCCCACTGAACGACTACCCTGGCGAATCCTCAGGATCTCAGTAGCGGCAGACGACACTCTGCCAGGTTCGTCGAAGATGCGACGGAAAGAGGTAATAAAAGCTTCATAGTCATTGAGCAGGGGATCAGCACGTTCCCAGAGAGGGGACACCCAGTCCAAAGCCGACCCTGCCAGGAGAGACACAATATAAGCCGCCTTTGCCTTGGAAGTAGGAAAGTGAGAAGACTGTAAGGTGAAATGCACATCGCATTGGTTCAGAAACCCACGGCATCCTTTCGGAGAACCATCATATTTGCTGGGGGTTGGTAATTGCATGTGATGAGGAACTATTGGTCCAGGTGTAGAAACAGGGACTGGAACCTCTGGAGCTGAAGCCACAGAAACTGAGGGAGCCGTCTGGGGCGGAGCCAAGATCTGAAGGAATTGAGCCACTTGACGTTGGGTAGCCTCCACTTGCTCCAGACGAGCCATGATGCTGTGAAGTGCGTCCGCCATGGAAGCCTGTTCTTCACCCGACTCCATCGGGTCAGTACAAACTGTCACAACTGAAGGGCTGGATGAAGTCGTGTGGTGTGTAGCAACCGGAGACGGACCAGAGGAGGAGGGATTAAATCGTGCAGGTTTAATAATAGAATTCATAAATGAAATAATACACACTTGAATACCTTCTTAAAGTGGCAGTTAGTGGTAATAAGAATTGAGCCAGCACGGCACTTTGAAAGAAGAAAAAGTTCATTGAAACAATGACAGTTCACGTACTGCGGACAGCAGGCTGGGGTCTTGAGAAATGAAGAAATCCGGAAAGAGAATGTACTTGATGGTAATGAGGGATCCTTGAAGACTGAAAGAAGCTGGATGATGACAGAAGAATGGGAAGTTGCTTGGAAGCAGACGGCTTGAAGGGCTTAGGCCAGGAAGCTCAGGGATGCAGGCAGAGACCAGACTGTGGAGAGAACTGGCAGCGATGGGGTTAAGCTGAATCGAGTCCAACACAGAGCACTGAAAGCAAGGCACCAAGTCAGGAGAGGTGAGTCAGAGAGCCGGAGTCAGCTGGGAGCTGTGAACGCCTCTGGAGACTCTTTGTACTGACACTGAACAGGCCTAGGCAGATCCCCTATATCCCTAGAGGGCGGCTGCCATTGGCTGTCAGGTCAGTATGGGCGGAAACCTCAGACAAGGACCAATCTGCTATTTGCCCTTAACCAAGATGGCGGCGCCGGCCTCCCGGCGCCCCTACAGCACATACCGCTACACTTGCCGGCGTCCCACGCTGCCTGCTGCCCACCAGACTGCCGCTGCCTGCTGCCGCTGAACTGGAGACCACTACACGCTAGCCGACGGCGGGCGCGAACGGGTGAGTAGTAAGCCCGCCGCGCACCGCCGCGGCTGAGTGTGACACCCACCATTTAACTGACAGATGTTAAACCTGTGTGTCACCATATAATGGTGAACGACATGTCCCAACATTATTTGAAATGTGTCATTTTAGTTATTGATCAGTTGATCACACCTATAATACTTAGTTAGTGTTTATTTGTTACATGTTTTAAATACATTTGTGTTTAAGAAGGTGTGTGGTGAGGTACCATATATACTCGAGTATAAGCCTACTTTTTCAGAACATTTTTTTATGCTGAAAAGGCCCCCCTCGGCTTATACTCGAGTGAGGGTCCCACTTGAGTCAATAGGTTTTCCCAGTTTTTTGTTGTAAAATTAGGTGCCTCGGCTTATATTCGGGTCGACTTATACTCGAGTATATACGGTAATATTATTGTAACTTCATTATAGATTACTATGGATCTTTGGGACTACACTGGGCGGCCGTGTATTGTACGTATTGTTTCATGTAATGTGACAAATTTTTGACCATGACCAATCTTTGCATAGGTGTCTCCTTATTTATGATCCTTTTGTTGTAGGTTGCTGAAGCAATGATGCAGTTTATGGGTGATAGGCAAAGGGCACTTGCGGCTCACCCCACTCGTCGGCCAAGGAGGCAAGGACGTGCTAGAATCTTCCGCACACGGGTGACACTCTTTGGGATGCCCGATGATGAGGTACTTACTAGGTACAGGTTACCCCCACATGTAATTCTAGATATACTCTCTTTAATTGAGAGTGATCTAGAACCTCTTCATGGGCTCACGACAGCAATTCCGCCTAACACTCAGCTGCTGGCGGTGTTGCATTTCTGCACCTCTGGATCCTTCCAACAAGTAGTGGCAGTACTTGCTGGAATATCTCAGCCAGCTTTCAGCCAAATCCTGAGGCGTGTGACGTCAGCCATTTTTAGGCGCAAGGGGCACTTCATGGCCATGTCTTTTGCCCAAGAGACCCTTCACCGAAGCCAGCAGGCATTCCATCAAATTGCTGGCTTCCCTAATGTGATAGGGGCTGTGGATGGCACCCATGTACCATTTGTGCCTCCATCAAGAAGTGAGAAGATCTATAGGAACCGAAAATTGTTCCACTCACTGAACGTGATGGTGGTATGTGGCCCATCCATGGAAATTCTCGCCTTCAACTCGAAGTTTCCCGGAAGTGCCCATGACTCTCACGTTATCCGACAAACCGGGATTTGGCAAAGACTACAAGAGCTTGAAGGCCGTGATGCGTGGGTTATGGGTGACTCCGGTTACCCATGTACACCCTGGCTACTTACGCCTTACAGCTCCCTAGAACCAGGCCCACAGGAGGCATTCAATAGGGCGCATGTTGCCACCAGGCAAGTGGTGGAGCGCTCAATTGGCCTGTTGAAGGGTCGATTTAGAGTGCTCCACCGCACTGGTGGTGACTTACAGTATGCGCCTGAAATGGTGTCGAGGATTGTGGGCCTGTGTGTTTGCTTTCACAACATAGCTGTGCGGCGTGAGATACCCTTTGATGAGTGGGAGGTTCCATCTGAGCCGCAAGACCCGTCCCTGCGCCCATCTCGCTCACCCGAAAGCAGACGTGGATACCAGCTGCGGGACTCTGTGGCCCTGAGATACTTCAGGTACATTTCTGAATGTTGTCCAGACCAAACCTCTTTCGGATCAATTATCCCCATCAAGGTTGACAATGATTTAAATTTATTGTCCTCCTAATTAAACATTAGGCAGCATGGCCTCTTAATGGCAATACCAATGGCACTACGTATTGGGTTTGAGGTGTATTTGTTTAAGCCCAATATTGCACGTATCGTCCATAGATTTGAAAATGTATTTTATGTTTCAATTTTTTTAGCTGAGCTTATCATCCATGTCTGGTGAGTACATTGAATTTCATACTTTTTTCACCATGTATGTGCAGGGACGTGCAGTCAGGGAAGGCAGGGGAGGCAGTGCCTCACCTGTCATAAATGATTTAAAAAAAATACAAAGATATTTAAAACACATATAGTGTGCAATAAATATCTTATTTGTAATTTTTTTTTAAATAATTTATGTGGTGGGACACTGTGGGCAGGCTGGGAGGCATCGGGAGCTATGCCTCCTGTTGACAATTAAAAATTGACAGCAGCGGGGGGCAGAGCTTAGGATGAGCACAAATAGAGGATGAAAAGCCCATTAGAAATCAACGTGGAAGCGGCATCTACACATCTGCCTCAGTGACAGGGCTGCCACTGAGACAGATGTGATAGGCCAGCAGATACAGGCTGTCATACACTGACAGCCCATATCCGTGATCAGAGCCTGCAGCAGCGGGACCAGCTAGGGGCACTCATCACCAAACACCCCCTCCCCTCCCCAGAAGGTATGACCCACGGGCAGCGGCGGTGATAGTAGCGGGCAGCGGCGGCGTGGGAGCGGGGCTGGTACACAGCACAGCACACATCCCTGTCCCCTCCCCAGAAGGTATGACCCGCAGGCAGCGGCGGTGATAGTAGCGGGCAGCGGCGGTGATAGTAGCGGGCAGCGGCGGTGATAGTACCAGGCAGCGGCGGCGGTGGGAGCGGGGCTGGTACACAGCACAGCACACATCCCTGTCTTCATAAAAAGCAGGGGCCGGGACCGGGACGGTAGCTATCCGGATCCTGTGTGCTAGCAGCTCGGGGGAGCACAGCATGCGGTTGCCGGCTGCACTCGGCTGTTCTGTTGTAAGTTTAACTGGCTGCTGCTGCTGTTTATGCTGTTTAAAGGTGATTGCAGGAGGTCAAGGAACGATGCACGAAGGGGGAGACCAGTCAGACAGTCTTGGCACCACTGAACCTAATACTCTATGTGTATATATATATTTATGTATATATATATATATTTATGTATATATATATATATATATATATATATATATATATATATATATATATATGCAAGAAGATTTTGGGGGAGCGCTGGCTTTTCAGCCTGGGTTTCCTTTTAACTAAGTCCAAAGTAACCAGTACTTTAAATCAGTCAGTTCTCCGGACAAGATTGACCGCAGCTTCCAACCGGGATGGGGTCCTGGGATCCAAACAGAACCAATTTGTATCTAGAAAGGGATGGAAGGAAGCGCTATATAGTGCAAAATTACTTTGATAAAAAATGAATTTATTTCAAGACAATAAAACAGAGCTGGTGATACAATGCTCGTACCATTGATTTCAACTCTGTGGGCTAAAAATACCACATGGTTTTTAGATAATAAACCCGGTCACCGTCTATCCACGAAGCTGCCTCCTGGCAGGGTCCGCCTTGTCTCGCTTGCGTACTCAGCGCTCCACGATACAAGCGGTTCCCCTCTCCTTCTCTGCACCCAGACACGTTTCGCCCACTGACGAAGCCACAGGCGAAACGCGTCTGGGTGTGTCTTACCTGATGCAAAACCAATACACCTAGTCTCAGTCCCGCTGCAGAGAAGGAGAGGGGAACCGCTTGTATCGTGAAGCGCTGAGTACGCAAGCGAGACAAGGCGGACCCTGCCAGGAGGCAGCTTCGTGGATAGACGGTGACCGGGTTTATTATCTAAAAACCATGTGGTATTTTTAGCCCACAGAGTTGAAATCAATGGTACGAGCATTGTATCACCAGCTCTGTTTTATTGTCTTGAAATAAATTCATTTTTTATCAAAGTAATTTTGCACTATATAGCGCTTCCTTCCATCCCTTTCTATATATATATATATATATATATATATACATACATACATATATATACATATATATATATATATATATATACACATACATACACACACATATACATATATATATATATATATATATATATACTGTATATATACATATGTATCAGACAGACGGCCGCACTCAGCAATACAAACTGACTCAGGATAGCAGCATTTGCTGCTATCCTGAGTCCGTTTGTATTGCTGAGTGCCGCCGTCTGTCTGATGTGTTGGATCCTTTCGGGATCATTGGATGGCACCACTATCTACTTGTTGCAGTTGAGGAAGTGCCGCTACATACTGGACATATATATATATATATATATATATATATATATATTTTTTTTTTTATAGGAGAAAATGTCTCCTATGAAGTCTTCTGTCAATATCAGGGTGCTTGGTATCAATCATAGCCTCACCAGTGGCTGAACTCACCGCACGTCACTGTGTATGTGTGGGATGTGGGGGTGATTATTTTATTTGTAGATGTAATTTTTATGATCACATATATATATATATGTTTATTTGGGGTGTTTAGTTGTAAATATATAAGCAGTAGGAGCTAGGCAGGCAGGCAGGCAGGTGTCCAATATAATGGTATAATCAGGAGAAGTGCTAGTATGTGTATGTGTTTTTTCTCAAAAATGTACGCATACACATAAATGCATACAGTAAGTAATGCGAAGTACAGCTAAGCGATGCCAAGCTATAGCACGCGTTGCTTGGCGGTGCGATGTTTTTGCCGATTGTTGGGCGCATACACAATGTCCATGTCAATATGGATAATAAAGTTAATACCAAATAGTAAAGTTAACAACCAATCACACGACAGGAAGTATTTTCATGTGCCATTGCTAAAATGGCTGCCTACCAGCGAGCAACACCCTTCTCCACTGCGGAGCTGCTCTCGCTGGTGGCAGTCATGGAGAGGAGGCTGGGGCAGGCAGGCCCATTTATAAGCAACCGGGACAAGCGGCGGGCATACGTTGCGGCCCGGCGCCGCATATTCGCCCGCACCAATGTGCGAAAGACCATCGCCCAATTGGAGAGGCGATGGTCCGACCTGCGGAGGCAGGAGCCGGAGCGGCTGCAGGCTCTGAGGCGGCGTCTCCAACGCTGTAAGTATTTTCGCAAAATACACATTTTTGACAGTGGGCCAGATTCTCTAAGCTTCAAAAGTGATAAAATGGAGAGTAATATACAGGCAGCCAATCTACTTCTACCTGTCATTTTTCAAATACAGTCTGTGACATGGCAGGTATGAGCTGATTGGCTGCCTGTTTTACACTCTCCATTTTATCACTTTTAAAGCTTAGTGCATCTGGCCCAGTGAATGATATCTTTTACAACTTATTAAATATTACGATTACATGAGGTCAGTTGGGTGTTTATGACATAGAAATGCCATATACTATATGTGTGATATATAACACATATATAATGTGGTTATGATATGTACTTGTTATAGTGATTACAATGTCAAATGACACTAAACCATTTTGTTTGGTTAACCCACAGCACGGGAGAGAGCCAGACAGGCCAGAGAGGAGGAGGGCCAGGAGGCCGCAGAGGAGGGCCAGGAGGTCCAGGAGGCCTCTCAGCAGGTCCAGGAGGTCGCCCTGGAGGTCCAGGAGGTCGCCCTGGAGGTGGAAGTGGAGGGTCAGGTGGAGGTGGAGGAGGAGGAGGCGGGACAGGTGGAGATGGAGGAGGAGGAGGTTGAGGGCCACCATGAGGTGGAATACCTCACCTCCACCACCTCTACACACACCCCTCCCCCTAGCCACTCACCAACCTCCACTGTATACCTCCCCCCCCCCCGTGTACCAAGAGGAGGAGCTCGCCCGACCCCTCAAGGATTTTCCACCACCTCCAAGTCTGGAGGAAGAAGAGCTGGTGGAGGTGTCTGGCAGGGGTAAGTAGACGTAATGACTCATGACTAACTTAGGTACAGTTAGTTATGTGGCAAAGATGATGACATTTTGCTATAGTAGAGTAAAGAGTACAGATGGGGCAGGTCCCATCTTGGCAGGGGATGGCGCTGGCGTCGCCAGCCGCCATCCCCCGCCACGCCATGGCGATGGTGAGAAGGGGATGCGCGCGCCTCTCGTGCGCGCGCGTCCCCTTCTCACCATCGCCATGGCGTGGCGGGGGATGGCGGCTGGCGACGCCAGCGCCATTCCCTGCCAAGATGGGACCTGCCCCATCTGTACTCTTTACTCTACTATAGCAAAATGTCATCATCAAATGTCATCCGACGGCGCTTCCATCCGTTCCCCCGGGTCCCCGCCGGCTTGCCGGCGGTAACCCGGGGTCCCCGCCGCCTGCCCGCATCCCCCCCTAACCCCCCCTAACCCTGTCCGTCTCCCTGAGGCAGAGACGGACAGGGTTTCCGTCACGCTGGTGACGGAGACTGAGACACGCGTGCGCGTGAGACGCACGCGCGTCTCAGTGTATTCGCTGGCGCGGCTGCTGGCGGGTCGCCAGGGCGGACGTTCTGGCGATCCGCCAGCCAGGATGGGACCTGCCCCATCTGTAGTCCAAACAAATGGAAAACAACAGACACACTTTGGCCTTATAGGGCCATGCTGCAACCGTGCAATGTGGAGGCTCATGTAGGTGATGAGTGTTTATTTAAGCAGGGTCTTTGTATAGAAGCAAAAATAAAACATCAATGGAATATGGGCAGGCCTGATTTCTAACGGAGTCTCAAGTGTCCAGTTCCCCTGGGCCCCCCTGTAGCCAGTGGTCCTGTGTTGTTGCCATGTATTTTTGAAAGGTCTTATGTAGGATGGATTGAACTTAGAAATTGTTTGGTGTATGGAAGCGGATTAGTGCTGCACTTTCACCTGTCTGGCAATGTGACAAGGAATCATGAAGTAATAGGGTAGAGTGACTAGCGTAGGCTTTTAATGTGTTATCTATCTATCTATCTATCTATCTATGTATCTATCTAGCATGCAGTTTAGCTATTAAGCAGTAACATGCAGGTATATATGTAAGGCTAAATGTGGCATGTTGTAGTGGGTGTAGCTTTCTAGTAGATTGGGGAGTGTTTGGCCAGGAGAAGTGTGAGTGATCCTCAAGTGTTGTTGTGATTTTGATATATACATTGTCAAATGTATGAGTCACACAAGTGTGTGTATGTGTGTGTGTGTGTGTGTGTGTGTGTGTGTGTGTGTGTGTGTGTGTGTGTGGTGGCAGCATCATGATCAGATATTTTCTGCCATTAGATACTGGATTGGCTAAGTAATTGTTTGTATGTATGATTTCTCGTGGTGTAGGTACTTAGGTACAAGGTGTACCTGAGAAGCCTAATTAATGTTGAACCCCCTTTTCACATGCCCACAGATGAGCCGAAAGAAGGCCAGGGTGTGCGAGGGGCCCTAATGAGGCTGCGGGAGGACCTGCTGAGGATGGCTGGCCACGTGCAGGACCTGTGTGACCTCCTGCTTGACTAATTTTTTTTTATTTTTATATGTTATGTAAATAAATGTTACCATTTAAGTACGAAGTTGTCTGTGTGTTATTTTAGTATTTTACAGTATAAGTGTAAATATAAGGAAATCAGTAAAAATGTTGATGTTTAGTTATGTATGGTGCAAAAGGGATATACAGTAGATAGCTGTTTTAATTGCATAGGGAATGTTAGGGTTAATGTAAAGTGGTTGGAAGTGTTTAATGATCAATTAGATAAATAATAGATGACCAGCATAAACAATCCCTTTTCAATGAGGTTGGCTAATTGCCTAAGTGTGTCATGTGATCCATTTGGGAATTCAGATAAGAGTGGTGGTGATTTGTGTGTAAATACACCGCATCGGTGCGTACTGGCAGGTTCCCGTCCGTTCTGACGCGGTAAGGCCGTGCATACGCGGTCACACCGTGCATACGCTGTAAGACCGTGCAGAATCTGAGTGTTTCCACCGCACACGCATGGTTTGTATGTCGTCCGTAAACACGCCCTGATCTTAAAGAGTGAGTCCGTCCGAATGCGGAGGACCGGTGGGCGTTTCTACGGACGATGTCCGCACAGCGTGGCGTGCGGACCGCTCCGTAGGAATTCGGGAAAGTACGCACCGATCAGAATAAGGGCCCTTGTCTGCTATGCCCAATACAGCATATTTATTTTATCACCATTTCTGGTATTGTCTGTGTGCCTTCTTCATTGGACACCTATTACAGCTTTTTGATGTGCACCTGACCCGTTGTATATATTATTGGAGTGCCGGTTAAAAAGGATTTTATATATATATATATATATATATATATATATATATATATATATATATATATATATAACAACAAATCTCTAAAATTGCACTATTAAATACAATTTTTAGTGGCCGCTGTTTACACTCAATCCCCTACTAGTCGGGATAGAAAACACCAAAACACACCTACAATAGTGTCCACAGCGCCCTTAATCAGTAATGTCCGTCAAACAATTCAATAAAAGTATATAAAAATAAATACACGTCGTAGTTCTTTTTTTGTAAGAAGCTTTTTATTTTTATTTTCAGTGCTTGTGACCAATACCCAACGCGTTTCGTCTCGTTAGAGACTTCATCAGGGGTTCATGATCTTTAAATTATACCGTGACCCTTCTGGGTCCAGAGATGGGAAAATCACAATTCGATAAATGGAACCGTATTTAGGGTCCAATTGGAACACCTCAGGTAGATGATTGGTATAGAAGAAGCCTTCTTATGGTCTCAAAAAGTGTAATACTTATAGACCCTGGTAATTGACAGTACTTATGTTTAAGCTTGAGTTGGAAACCTAATAGAGTAATTTCTCTTGATAATCCACAGTCCAATTATATTACATCCAGGAGAACAAGATTTTTTTCCCTGTGTCTAAGGGAGATGTGTTTACCTTGAGATCCAATCTGCAAGACATATATATATATATATATATATATATATATATATATATATATATATATATATATATAGACAGGTGCAAATACCGGCACTCAGTTTCTTTGTAAAAGCAGCATGCCCGGGTGCCCAGGACACGGAAAGAATCCGTATAGAACAGCAACACATATGAACAGCACTCTCGGGTCTTGTAAAGCCAATAATAAATAGCAGGACAGGTCTCAAGCAACGTTTCGTGCTTTATTGCACGTCATCAGGCTCAAATACAGTACAAACAATTCTTACCTATATAGCACCCCCATCACCGTGTGGTCAGGCAGCTGGCTTCCGTCCTCCGTCTGGTCATGAATGACGTCACTCCGTTGCGACGCGCACCCGCCGGTGCGCTCAGACTTCCGGACCGGTTGCCAAGTGACCCTGTAAACAAAAAATGTGCCGTACATAAATGTTAAAAAAAAGATACTTATATATTCAGCAACAAGCCATCAAAAGAATGTAATGCAAACATACATAACAGAATATCCGAATACTATTATGCATAAGTTAGGTACAGAGACTCTAAGCATTTATAAGAAACAGGAGAAGCTGCAGTGTTCATTTAACCCAAGCGGGTGCACCGTACTCAGACGGTGTATCCACCTGGTTTCTTGTTGTAATAATAATTTTGCACGATTGCCTCCCCTGATGCTGAATGGGATCTGATCAATAATTTTATATCTCAGGGTGGCCAAACTGTGACCAAGCTCCCTGAAATGTCTAGGGACTGGCTGCTCGTTCAACACTTTTTTTCCTTCCAGCGACTGCCGGATGGTCGACCTGTGTGTCGCCATCCGTTCTTTGAATTGCCTTGTGGTCTTCCCCACGTAGAGGAGACCACAGGGACATTTAATGACATACACAACGTGGGTACTAGAACATGTTAAAACATGGCGGTTTGGAATTTTTCCACCTGTATGGGGATGGGAAATGGTGTCGCCAGTTTCTAAAAATCGACATGTGGTACAATTAATGCATTTATAGCATCCTGGTCTTTTTTTCAAAACGTTTTCGGCCCCTTGCTTTTGGTGTTTAGACACATCATTGCGTACCAGCCAATCTTTCAAATTGCTGTCGCTGGAAACTCGGAAGGATGGTTCTTCTAGCGAAAGGTTTACTATTAGGGTCTTTTTGAATTAAAGGCCACATGTTCCTAGTCATCCTAATTATATCAGGGCTTACTGGACAAAATTTTTGAACAAACGGTATCTTCTCTACCTTATCGGTAACTTTTTTCAAGCGTGGTACCAATGTTTGGTCTCTTGGAATTAACATTACTTTATTCTTGGCATTTTGTAGTTCTTTTTTATTGTACCCTCTGACAAGGAACTTTTTGATCATAAGATCAATCTCCTTTTCAGTTTCCTGTGGATCATCACAAATTCTCCGTACTCGCAAGAATTGTGACATCGGTAATCCTTTTTTAGTAGCTACAGGGTGCTGACTGGAATTATGTAAAAATGTGTTTCTGTCTGTGGGTTTTTTATACAGACCTGTTTTAATTTTGCCATCATTAAGCGAGATTTGTACGTCAAGAAAGTGAATGGTAGAGGAACTAATTTCATGAGTAAATTTAATGGTAGAGTCCAATGCATTAATGGACTTAACCATTTGTTCAAAATCTTGTTTGGGGGCCCGTCCATATCATGATTAAATCATCTATATAGCAATTAAGAAAAAATATGTTTTTTGATATGGAAATATCACTCAGGAAAAATTATTTTCCCACCTCAAACTATTGGCATACGCCAAATGAACACTGCAGCTTCTCTTGTTTCTTATAAATGCTTAGAGTCTCTGTACCTAACTTATGCCTAATAGTATTCGGATATTCTGTTATGTATGTTTGCATTACATTCTTTTGATGGCTTGTTGCTGAATATATAAGTATCTTTTTAACATTTATGTACGGCACATTTTTTGTTTACAGGGTCACTTGGCAACCGGTCCGGAAGTCTGAGCGCACCGGCGGGTGCGCGTCGTAACGGAGTGACGTCATTCATGACCAGACGGAGGACGGAAGCCAGCTGCCTGACCACACGGTGATGGGGGTGCTATATAGGTAAGAATTGTTTGTACTGTATTTGAGCCTGATGACGTGCAATAAAGCACGAAACGTTGCATGAGACCGCCATGTCCTGCTATTTATTATTGGCTTTACAAGACCCGAGAGTGCCGTTCATATGTGTTGCTGTTATATATATATATATATATATATATATATATATATATATATATATATATAGTGTACCTGGAGGAGGCACTCCAATGGGCTGTAACAACAGTATCGGTATAATAAGAGATCAGTAGACCACGGTGCCTTCCTAAAGCAGATTGTAGTTCTGCTATGTATATTCTCCCGGAGGCGGCACTCGTATGAAATAACGACACCAGACTGTGGCTTGCTTTTAGACCGACGTTTCAAGGCCGTCTGGCCTTTTTATCAAGGTGCAAAAAAGAGATACATACAAATACAAATACACAACTTAAATACCTGTGGATCTTGTTCACGTCTCCCGCCGCAGCCCAGCCGGGCGTCTAACAGTGACGTCACCGACGACACGTTGCGTCAGGGGCGTGAAGAGTCACCTGTGTCCCAAAGAAAAAATAACCAATGAAACAAAACATATACAAAAGTCACCATGGTGATACATATAAACAACAATAAAAGACGGCATGAAAAAAGCAGATAAGATCAGCATGTTAAAGCTTTTAAAAAAAAGGCATACTAGGAAATTAAATAACCAAAAACTCTTTTTACAAAAACCGCTGAACGGCGGCATACATGAAACTGGGCACAATGACACAGTAATCCACCTAATGAAAAAATATATTATATTACATATAGCAAGACAACCCTAAATACTCATTCAGTCCCCTCGGGGCGAGGGTATCAAGTCGGTCAATCCACCTACACTCAGCGCGGAGCAATAGTAATGACCGATCACCGCCACGTTTTAAGGGGGGAATGTGATCAATAATACGGTAACGTAGTGTGGTGATGGAATGTCGAGTCTGCGCGAAGTGACGCGTGACAGGCTGTTCACTGTTACCGGAGATGAGAGCTGCTTTGATAGCAGACCTGTGGGCTGCTGCCCTTTCCTTAAAGGCGCAGTCTGTCTTGCCCACATAGTGTCTGCCGCAGGGACAAGAAATCAGGTATATAACATATTTCGTAGAACATGTTACCCGGTGTCTAATGGAAAACCTTTTCCCGGAGTAAGGATGATGAAAAAATTCCCCAGCCACCATAAAATTACAGGTTGCGCAACCACAGCACTTAAAACAACCTACTTTGGGTTTACCCAAAAAGGTTGGTCTAGTGGGTGGAAAATTGACATCGTTTTTAACCAAGAGGTCTCGCAAGTTGCGGCCCCTGGTGTATGCACACATGATGGATTTATTGTTTAATGAAGACAGTGCGGGGTCAGTTTTGACAATCGGCCAATGTGATTTGGCACGGTGGCTGATGGCTGAGCTTTTTAGATGGTATGAATTGACCCAAATCAATTTATCCTTGCTTTTGTCAGGTTTAATCGGTGGTGGTAAAGAATGCTCAGGTCTAGGTAGTGCCAGAACTTTGGTTTTGATGTTGTCTAATTCCAAAGGGTCGTATCCACGATCCACAAATTTGCAAATCATGGAATCAAGGGCTGGTACTAATTAATCTGGTTCACTGGTAATTCTATATGCCCGAAGCATTTGTGAATAGGGAAGACCTTTTTTAAGCGGGGCAGGATGGTTACTGCTGGCAAGCAACATGTTGTTGCGATCAGTGCTTTTAGAAAATAAAGCAGTTGAGAAGTGACCATTAACAAGCTTAATCAGTGAGGTTATGGCTGTTGATGAGGTCAGAGAGTGTCTGTGATCCTCCTGACCAGCAAATCAGGAGGTCATCTATGTATCTGGTGTAAAGGATAAGGGCACCCCTGGTTACTGGATTAGACATGAATAACTGTTTTTCGATAATAAACATGAATGCATTGGCTAGCGACGGGGCCACGGAGGACCCCATCGCACAGCCACGTAACTGTAAATAATATTTGTTGTTAAACAAAAAATAATTGCGTTTCAACGTTAGATTCAAAAGCTGCAAGAAAAATTGAATGTTAGGGCCAGTATACAAAACATTATCGGTGATGAGTGACTGTACAGCTGCTATACCTGCATCATGTGGGATGCAGGTATATAGGCTGGTCACATCCACAGTGCCCAAAACACAATCCTGGGGGATCTCCGAAATGGCAGCCAATTTACAAAGTAAGGCATTAGTGTCTTTAAGGTAAGAGTCTTCAGCCTGTACACAGGGTTGTAAAAACGAGTCCAAATAAATGGATACACATTGATATAACGAACCCCGTGCCGAGATTATCGGACGGCCGGGGGGTGCTTGAGCATTCTTGTGTATTTTAGGCAGAGAATACAATAAAGGCGTAATGGGGTGCGTAGTGGTGAGTGCCTCTCTGGTAAGGTTGTCAATGGTAGAGTTCAGACAAGCCTGGTGTAGAATCTTATCAAGTTCCCCCTTGTACACGGGGGTAGGATCCCTGGGGAGCGGAGCATAAGTTAACATATCACTCAGTTGACTATCCAGCTCTGATACATAATCACTTGTGTTTAACACAACAATTCCCCCACCCTTATCGGCTTGCCTGATTACTATACTTGAATCATTACTTAAAGACGTTACTGCCTTCCATTCGGCCGAACTGAAATTTGAATGTCCAGGATGGGGTTTACTCAATATGTTCCGTGTGTCGTGCTCAAGGATTCTGCCAAAGGTTTTAATCGATGGATTGAGCGACACAGGCTCAAACTTAGATTTTTTCTTTAATTTGTCTGGAAATGGTGTTGTAGGGGGTGGGACATCACGGGTGTCTTTGTCCTGAAAAAATTCTCTCAATTTAAGCAGGCGTATCAATTTGAGTTGTTCAATTTTGATCATAAACGGGTCAGGTTTATTTGTAGGTACGAAATTTAATCCCTTAGACAGTACCTGTACTTGAATCCCTTAGACAGTACCTGTACTTCTATGGGATTCAAAGCTCTGGTGGAAAGGTTGAAGATTACTTCTTCTGGATGCGTATATATATATATATATATATATATATATATATATATATATATAGGAGACAATCAGGAAATCTGCACACCATAGGTACGATCATCATTCGGGTGCCAAAACCACATATAGGGTTTAATACTTTAGTAATTAGAGGTCAGCACAACCAATTGTAGCCAAAAAACTTTATATGAGTGAAAAAAAAGTCATTCAAATAAGAAGAAGACATCCGTTTGACAGCATGACTGCATACAGCTCAGTAATGATCAAGGTTCCATATACTTATCAGCATGGGAGTACAGTTTCAAGCATGAAATAGCTGCCAAAGGTGTCATGGTCAGGCGTGCTCGTGCCCAGCAGTAAAAAAAAACAACTTTTTTTTTCAGAGAGACCCTTAGTTGTCACTCTCAGCAGTCCCATATAGCAGCCCCCCTTAGTAGTGCCCCCATAATAGTAGCCTTAGTAATGCCCCTTTAGTAGTTGTACCTTTATTAGTTCCCCCTTAGTATTGATTCCCCCACAGTAGTTCCCATTTAGCAGTAATAGTTTCCCGGTCAATAGTTCCACCTTAGTAGATGTACTCTTTTGTTTTCCCCATCAATAGTTGTCCCCCTAAAGCAGCCCCAGTAAGAAAGGCAGCCTTTTAGTTCCCCATTAGTTTGTTCCCCATTTGTTTCTCCCTACAGCCCCCCATAGCTTTCCCCTCTGCAGACAGCACGGGCACATCCATGCTGTCTGAATTTCACATGCAAACTGATGATGGTGCCGGAAGTCGGGACTAATATTGAGTCCGGGTCTCCCGAGAATCCGACAGCAGGAAGATGACATTCGGCCTTATTTTCAGCTTGGACAAATGGCGGGAAGGAAAAGAACGGTACTTATGTAGTATCTGGGCGTCCGATTTTGTGATTGTATGCCTTACCTTAAGGCATACAATCAGATGCGATGCGATGCGATTCGATGCGATTTTGCATAGGATTCAATGTTAAGAAGGTCCTGTTCATTTCCCCACTATCCAAGTGGGCATAGAGTTGATTTTATATAGCGTGGCGAGCGCAGCGATTTTATATAGAGTGGCGAGCAGTTATTATATTATAATAACAATAATAATAAAAGTAGGGATGAGCGCATTCGATCCTAGAGACCCGAGCACACCAGAACTTATCTGATCCGAGGCACATCCGAGCTGTTCTTTTGGTACTTATGTAGTATCTGGGCGTCCGATTTAGAAATCGGATCGGATCGCATCGCATCGCATGTGACCAAATCGTATGCGATGCGATGGTCAAGATTTTTCCATAGGATTCAATGTTAAAATGGTCTGAGTCCATTTTAACATAGAATTCAATGGGAAAAAGGGGTCCTTTTCCTTTCCCCACTATCCAAGTGGGCATGGAGTTGGATACAAACCTGTGGCGAGCGTAGCGAGCCACCGAGCCCGAAGCGTGGCGAGCGTAGCGAGCCTCGCGAGGGGACACAGAATACTTTTTAAGAAATATGCGTCCCCTCGCGGGGCTCGCTTCGCTCGCCACGCTTCGGGCTCGGTGGCTCGCTGCGCTCGCCACGCTATATAAAATCAACTCTATGCCCACTTGGATAGTGGGGAAATGAACAGGACCTTCTTAACATTGAATCCTATGCAAAATCGCATCGAATCGCATCGCATCGCATCTGATTGTATGCCTTAAGGTAAGGCATACAATCACAAAATCAGACGCCCAGATACTACATAAGTACCCAAATTTTGTATAGTCCAAAGAATCACAGTGAGAACCTATGAAGTGGATGAAACCTGGTAGCCCATGTGGGCAAGTTAGCACTTAGCAGCAGTCATCAGAGATCCTGATACCTGTATTTTCTGGAGAAGAGCAGGAGCCACGCAGTGCTGACAACAGACACATAAGCACAGGTAGCCCATGCATTCTGTACTGATAGTTGGGACAAATATATTACACTGGTCTGTATGTTACCACTGCGTAGACACACATATTTCCAGCAAAGGTGCACTTAATGATGACTCTTGTTACTGCAACTTATCTTCAGGTGTATTATTGCACAAGCCTTCCAGCACCAACAAGAGGTCTGCCTGCTGTGTGGAGCATATCTGTGCCAAAGTCCAGTCACAGTTACCACAAATAAACCCAACATATTTTCCCCCGGGTACTTGAAATTATCAATGGTAATAGTGGAAATAGTCTCCTGTTGCCGTGGAAATTAACCACATCGCATCACTTACAGTTCCGTCTCTGCAATGTCATCAGCGTATCCTTGTGCCTTTGTCCAGCCAGCAATCCACTGAGAGCTACCCACGCTGCCCTCAGACATAAGCATCCATCTGAGTGAAGCAATGGCATTAATTCTACCCTGGAGACAGTACAAAGCCAGAGGCCAGATACAAAGGGACCTGATTCCTGGCTGCACGCTACTCCCCCGCTAATCCTTAATATAAGGAAGGACACGCAAAAGGATACGCATACCGCTCACTTCCAATTTACTCGGAATTACTGACGATATTTAAAATTCAGAGGAGGCGCTCATAAATGAAAAGCCTAAATCAAGGGGTACGGGAGAGAGAAAAGGTTGGAAACCACTGCTATAGACTGTAAGACTGTGGGCAGTGCCTTCCTACCTCTATGGGGGGGTATTCAATCTCCCGCTGCTACTCCTGATGGGGGAATTAGCAGCATGGCCCTATTCAGTGCTGTCTTTTCCGAGAGCATTGAACAAGGATCTCGGCAGAATGACCTGACTTTAGAAGCAGTCTGGCCCATTTTGACGAGAACTGCTGTGGATTTCAAGCTTGCGGCCGCAGCTCGGCGATCCACAGCTGTATCTTGTGGCCATGCCCAGACGGACATTGAATCCCGCCTGCTGATTACCAGTCGTACTGGCCGAGAACAGGACACAGGGTCATGGCTGTCAGGCCAGCCTGACAGTCATGAACCAAAATTTTATATCCCCTTATCTCTGGGCGAGATAAAGTGATAAAATGGAGAGTGATAAACCACCAACCAATCAGCTCCTACCTGTCATTTTTCAAACAAAGCCTGTGACATGGCAGGTAGGAGCTGATTGGCTGGTGGTTTATCACTCTCTATTTTATCAAGCTTAGTACATCTGGCCCCATGTCTGTTTGTTATTACCCAGTTTTATCACTGCTGTAGATAATTGTAAAGTGTAATGGAATACACTATCCCATATAGGAAACTGTTAATACCTAAATAAATAATAGAGAAATAATAAGTGGACAGACACATAAGGAGATAGATAGATAGATAGATAGATAGATAGATAGATAGATAGATAGATAGATAGATAGATAGATAGATAGATAGATAGAGAGAGAAATAGATAGATAGATTTTTGTAATATTTATATTACAGTATATGCTCATACTTGACATCATAAATGAGTACATTACTATTTTGTTTAGCATTCCCCCAGGGGTGGCAGGTAGCTGCTTGCAAATTGAAAGTTGCTGACTTAAACCGTCTATATCCAGTAAGACTCCTTAACTTCCTGCTCCTGTCCTTATTTATAACCCATCTTGACGTACATAAGCATCATTTCTAGCCGTATAACACAATCTGATCTTTTCAGCTTCCAGTAAACTATTCCTGTACATTATCTGATGAATTTTACTTTTTTTCCAGCATGACTGGAAATATATTATATATAGTCAGATGTTACATATTTCTATGATGGAATTGTTTCTACATTTTGCTACTGAATAAACACAGCAAAAGGATTAATGGAGGATATTGTAAAATATTTTGGTACTTGTTTCCTAGCACGGCACCCATTGCACCCATTGCATACCATAATGCCTTAATTAGTGGTATGCGATGGTTTGCGATGGTATGCGATGGGACCCGATTTTCGTGTCCTAAGAGCCGCACTGTACAATTTTAAAATCGCATCGCGATGCGATCAAAACGATGATTTAATTGTACATGCACCCTGATGGGTGATTAGTATGTTATATACACCCCCATCGTTAACGCCACCGCCATTATTAAGGCCAACCCGAAGCCCGCCAACCCGAGGGGTGTCGGTTCGCGTCCTCCGACCTTTTCATACCCCCACTATCCACGTCGGCGTGGAGTTGATCTTATATAGTGTGGCGAGCGCAGCAAGCCCGAAGCGTGGCGAGTGGACGCGTAATACATGTGAGGAGGATACCACCGCCCCATGCGGGCTCGCTGCGCTCGCCATGCTTCGGGTTGGCATTAATAGTGGCGGTGGCGTTAACAATGGGGGTGCATATAACATACTAATCACCCATCAGGGAGATTGTACAATGAAATCATTGTTTTGATCGCATCGATCGCATCGCATGCGATCTGGTCGCATGCGATGCAATGCGATCAATGCGATCAAAACTATGTAACAAGATTAAAATCGTGGGTGCTGTGCTAGGAAACAAGTACCAATATTTTTAACAGGTCTTAAAATAATTTTTTGGGGACAACTGTTGGCATATGTACAGTATAAACAATATAATAATGTTAAGCATGAGGCTCAGGAATCAGGTATCCAAGCCATGCAAATGCAACAGCCTAATGTAACCAAGGCCATCATCAGGGTGGGGAGGTTGGAACTTCAGTCCCAGGCATAATCTGAGAGGGTGAATGGGTGGCAGCGTTGGGGATTGGAACTGGACCAGCTGCAGGCAACCATGGAGGGAGGGAAAAGTGGGTGTGGGGTAAAAGAGAAAGGAGAAAACGAGAAAAGGAGAGAGAGAGAAAGAAAGAAAAAGAAGAAAAAAGGAAGAAAATAAGAAAAAAAAGAAAATCCGTAAAGGTGTATGTATAGTATGATATGATTGGTGGTAAATAGAATTTCACAGGTGAAAAGAGCACAGCTACTGCTGCTGTTTCAACAGACTAGTCCTAGTCCTTTGTTGAAACAGTGAGTGGGCTGTGTTTGTGAACCTGTATGTATGGAATTGATAGATTTAAGAAATAGCATCTGCTGTCTCCTTCCTGAGAATAAGGTGCCCTGTTGACAATAAATCAGTGCAGGGTCTAGCCGAATCCTTTAGGTTAGAGATAAGAGTGCTAATGAAATGAATGGGATCAGGAGAGTGCTAAAGTTGTGTGCACAAAGATTAGGCTTACGCCTAATTGGTCAGTAGGCTGCTGCTTCCCATTGTCCACACATTGGTGGGGACTTACCAAAAGCGGTACTTACCAAAAGTGGTACTTACCAAAGGCTGCATAAATTATAAGGTGGAATATCTACTGTCACTTTTTATAGATATAAGGTGCCCTGTTGACAAATAGTCAGAGCAGGGTCCTGCCGAATACCTGTTTATGGTGATGAGAGTATTCCTAAAAAGAAAAGTGCATAGAGAAAAGAAAGGGGGAGGCAAAGATATGTCTTAGGTCATAAATGATCAGTTAACTGCTGTTTCCAATTGCAAGGAAAGCATTGGTGGGAGATGAGCGTTTTAGTCACAGATGACAGCGTATATGAGTATGCCAGGGAATGAGAGTAATACCAGATGGAAATATTGTTGCCACCAAAAATATAAACTAAGATGTAATACAAAGTTGCTACAGTGAGGTTATGTTATCACTGATCCTGTTAAGTCACACGTAAATAGTTACTGTGTCAAATTTGCAGTGGTGTAGCTAGGTGCCACAGTGCCCGGAGCAAGGGCATGTTTCGCACCCCCCCCCCCCCCCCCCCGATTTGTAGTAGGCTCTTGCGCAGTGAATAGGGGGCGTGGCCTAACATTATACCACAAACCGTAATGGCCATTGCACATTTTGGCGAACTTTGTAATACCCATTACACATAAAGCCACATGCCGTAATGCCAATTACACATAAGGCCACACATGATGCCTATTACATACTATATAACAAACTGTAATGCCCATTACACATTTGTCACATAAGTGCCACTTCCCTACATGCTCATTGCTAGAAACTTCATGCTCGTTGCCAAGGGGGACTGACCTTGCTCATTGCCAAGCCCGCTCATCTCTCCATCTCCCTGCTGTGCCCGGCTGAGCCAGAGCTCAAGTCTCCTGCCGAAGGTCTGCGGTGGAAAATGGGCGTGGTCATGGGCATGGCCATATGACACTAATGGAAGTGGCTACATGACAAAGGGTCAGCTGCTCCCCCTGTATAATAATAGTAACAGGACCCCACAGATTGCTCCCCCTGTATAATAATAATAAATGGATGGCCTCTCCCCGCTGTACCCGGCATCAGTACCCCGTACCACCATTAAAAACCCGGCGAGCACTTTCACTGCGCATGCGCCGGCTAGGGATGCCGCGCCGTGACGTCATGGCGCCGCATCCCAAACCGGCACATGCGCAGTGAGAGCGCTGTGGGGTACAGTCAGGGCATTTCAATGTAATATAGTCATCATAATAATGCAGCTGCTTATGGTGCTGATTCCAACATAAACTGGCTGTAGATGCGCACAGCAGCGGAAGTTCAAACATTGCAGGGGTTCGTCCAAGCAAAACCC
The DNA here is from genome assembly GCF_055691185.1 of Crinia signifera. Taxonomy (NCBI): domain Eukaryota; kingdom Metazoa; phylum Chordata; class Amphibia; order Anura; family Myobatrachidae; genus Crinia; species Crinia signifera. Next base: position 142,581,341 of record NC_139218.1, on the reverse strand, counting down.
ATACCACCCATACATCTGATGCCAGCCAGTGCACCCACCATCAATAGTATATGCAATTGCACAGCCAGTGTAGGAGCCATCCCCATAGTTTTGTATAGAGACCATATGTTACAAGATCATCTAAGCACAGATTTAATATGCACAAGAACAGGGACTTACAATATAAGACAAGTGCATTGTATATAAACCTTAAACTACATAAGCAGTGTAGTATGGGAGTATCATAAGCAGTGTAGTAGTGTATGGAGGGAGTATGGAGGAGGTGGTGGGGACCGGCGAACAGCGATGGGGAGGCAGCGGACGATAGCAGGGAGCTCCATTGGCCTTGCCGAAGAGCACTGTGCGCCCCCTGCCTGAGGGGAGGGAGAGAAACAGATGCGGAGCCACTCACCGGGGCACAGGAGAAGACGAGGACGCCGCGCAGGCTGCAGGAATCAGCGCCGACGGAGCTCTCCAAGATGACGCCACCATGAGCCAGGGCAGAAGGAGAAACAGGCCGCATGCCCCACCACGACGTCCACACCCGTCGCTCCACACCTCCCACCGACCAGAGCACTCCAGACGGCTGGTATATGAAGGCAAGCCAGGGCAGTCAGCGCCACTCCAAAGGGAACAGGATTTTTATGCGGCCGCACACACGCTCGGACAGGCCACGCCCCCTCGCCGGGTTTTTATGGAGGTACTGATGAAAGGCACAGCGGGGAGCGGGCGAGCAGGGCTGGGGAGCCGGCGGCAGAGTGCCTGGCGCCAGGTGACATGTCTGCGCCTGGAGCGGGTGCTCCGCCCTAGCTACGCCTCTGCAAATTTGTTTTTACATAATAACGCAAAATAGCAAAAGAGAAGAGGGATCAGTGTAAAACCTTATAGCCTTATGAGGGTATATTTCCCTCCTTATAGAAATAAAGTGATCAGGCTGCCACTGCTAACCTGATTTTTCAAACCAAACCTGTAACTTCACAGTTAGGAAATGATTGGCCGGTGATAAAAACCACACACTTTATCACTGCACCGAGCTTAATAATTCTGCCCCTGAGTTTCAAAATTCAAAGTACATGACTCTCACTCATAAATTGCATTGAGAAAAAATCCAAAGTACATCTTATTTGATTAGTACATCTCTGTCTAGCAATCACAGAGGAAGTAAAAGAAAATAAGTTAATTCCATAGGGTGTACTTATCCTGCAGTAATCTGCTCAGCCCTATCCTACATATGTCAGGTTCCCACTGTGGCAGTTATAACACCTTCTTGGACGCGTGCTTTGCCATTAGAAAGAGACTTGTTCATTTTTTTACTAGGATAGCATACTGTATTTTAATGCATACCAATAAATAATATATTTAAAATCTTTATTTTGAAAAAGCAGTGCCCCATAAAAAAAGAGTTATCTTTCTCATTTCACAACAGTGGCGTAACTATACTCCCGCAACCCCTGCGGTGGCGGGGAGGCGCTGAGAGAGTGTGGGCTCCGGGGGGGCTGCGGGACTATAGTTACGCCACTGCCTTCTGCCCCTGCCACCGGTGCTCCTGTCTGCGTGGGTCTCAGCTCTCCTGGCTACCGCTGCTTATGAGAAGTGACACTCGGAAAATGGCTGCCCCCATACAGCAGACAATTTTTAAGGTTGCTAGAGAGTGTCACTTATCAATAACAGCAGTAGCCGGGAGAGCCAGGACCCGCGCAGACAGGAGCGCCGGCGGCAAGGGCAGAGTATTCAGAGTATTCTCTAAATAATCAGTTTCTTTGCATGTACCTGTTATTGTGCATAAATATATTGAGATAGAGCTCATGTTAATTTCTCGCTAGATGTACCTGTTTCCTGTATGTACCAGCTCTTACTTAGCTTCAGTGTATGTCTGTGTATATTCCGGTGTCGCGATTAGCGACTAATCTTCTTCATAGCTGCCTACCCTCCTGCATTCTGCAGGAGACTTAGGGGGAGGGGCCCTAAACTGCACACCCTGGACATATGAGGTGCTACCTGCTGAGACTTGTGCACCTGCAAACTCCTCCTCCTGCTTTCTGCAGGAGACTCCCTGAAATAGCAGCAATCTCCCTCTCTCCCTCATTAGTCTAGCAATATCCCTCATTTCCCCAAGCTCACATTACACTGTTACATTTTTTTGGGAAGAAAGGAATGAGATATAGATACATTTACATTGAATCATCAGCACCATTTCCCATTTCCCAGCACTTTACCAAGTATAGTATCTCTCACTAACTGCTTTGGGGCTCATCCACATTTGGATATGTCATTTTAAAAGATTCCTCTCAGATGTAGCAGTACACACCCACGCTTCTACAGTAGGTGCCACATTCACAATCTCTTCTCACAATCTCTCCATATATAGAACTAGACACGCCCTTTGGGTGGATTATGACACGCCCCCTCAATGGGGCGCTATGCAAAATTCTACTACCAACTATAATCTCCCTGAAACTGTTTTCAAAAGTAGGCAAGTATGAGTAACATACAAACAATACAGGGTGTCTGGTCTCTGAGAACATTAACCCATAGCTGTCTGCTGTAGATATGACACAGCAGGAATATTGTACAGGTCGAGTATCCCGTATCCGAATATCCGTTATCCGAATTATTCCGAAAACCAGACATTCCAGAAAGTGAAAATTTTTTTTTTTTTTGCTAAAAACTCACTGGGGACATTTGTAACAGCATCACTGGGGACATGATATGTAACTGGCACTATATATGTGCAAGACAATGATTGCTTGGCATTCAAATTCAGTGCTGAGATAGTACACACATTTTGTTTCACGTTTTGAAACCTTGTTTTTTGAACAAATAAAATATATTTGTGTGTATTTTATGTACAGGGCCGGTGCAAGGCACCGGAGCACCCCAGGCGAGTCGGGCTGGGGGCGCCCCGGTGCCGGGGGGGGGGGGGGTAGGGGTACCTGTCGTTCGGCGCTCTCTCTAATCAAATCTGGCGGCGGAGGCAGCGGGGGTCCCTGCAGTCTATTAAAAATCACGAGCGCTATCCGCCGGGCTATGCGGAAGCGCTTCTAGTGTGAAAACTCTGGCAGCACGCTGATTGGCTGAGATCAGCGTGCGCCGTGCTGCCAGAGTTTTCACACTAGAAGCGCTTCCGCATAGCCCGGCGGATAGCGCTCGTGATTTTTAATAGACTGCAGGGACCCCCGCTGCCTCCGCCGCCAGATTTAAATAGACAGGTACAGGTACCCGGGCGGCATTTTCCGCCCTCCAGTGGCCGGCGCCCTAGGCAAATGCCTAGTGGTGGCGCCGGCCCTGTGTGAGTATATTATGTGTTTATACAGCATAAATGCAAGATACTTCAAAATACATAAATGAAATATTAAAATATTCCGAAATACGGAATAATCCGTTATCCAAAATTCTCCTGGTCCCGAGCATTTTGGATAAGGAATACTCAACCTGTATACATGTGTTTGTGCAGAAAATGTCATATTTATTTTTCTAGGAGCCAAATGGCCTAAAAAGGGCCCTAATCTTTGCACAACTTTTGGTGGCGATTTCTGAATTATTTATATGGAATAATAAATGTTTTGCAAATTAAGCTGCAAGTTGTCAGTGCATTCTATCACAGCAAGTCTGACAGGACATTTAGACAGTTCTAACTTAACAAGTCAACAGCAAAAGGAATATTGCGTTGTCCATGGTGGCTGTGCCAATTCTTAAAGAACTGGTAACCCCATCGCCAAGGGGCCACGCCCGATAGCCATGCAATAACAGCTACGGGTGGGGTGGGTCTCTTTGTCTCAGGTTCCCAAGCCTGTATGTGGGTCTCTTTGTTTCAGGTTCCCAAGCTTGTATGTGGGTCTCTTTTTGGTTCCCAAGCTAGAGCTGTTGCCTCCATTCATTGCAACAGAAAGTTTGAATTAATGTCAGAGATAGTCTGTAGCCCCGGTAAATACTGTATCATGTGACGTAGCTCTAATATCCACAAAGAAGGGAGCACTCAGAAGCGCACACTGTGCGATGCTTCTTGAGGTTACGGGTGATTTTTTCTTTTCCTCTTGGTGTTACCTCTTGTACTTGGTAATTTGAATGCATTTGCATCTTTTTCTGCATTCTTAAGCGAGACCTCGTCATCCTCATTGACTGTATCAATGCCATCTTTTTCTGTTATGCTCCCGCTGTTATTATCTCCATTCTCAATATCAGGTTCTGACTTTATAGCTGATTTTTTGTCTTTTAAAGATTTATTTGAAGAAGGCAATCATAACTGCAAGAGATGAAACAAAGACACAGGATTTACTTCAATGGGGGAAGCCCAACCTCCGGACTGCACCCTCCGCTGCTGTACTCTGCAGACAGCAGCGGATGCAGGAAGGAGGTGAATAGATGCCTGTGTGTGGCATCCATTCACCTCATGGATGGGGGCTGGGGGGGGGGGTGCACAGGGGCTGGAGCTGAAGCTGAAAACCGCTGGAGTTGAAGCTGGGTCCAAAAACCCGGGTGCGACCCGGCATTTTGGTGTAAAAGGGGTATAACTCGCAGAGGCTATTTGATATATCAAAGTCTAACAAGGGACACCCATTTATTTATTAATTATTATTATTATTAGTTATTTATATAACACACACATATATTCTGCAGCACTTTACAGAGTACAGTTGAACATTCACACCTGTCCCTGCCCCAGTGGAGCTTACAATCTACATTCCCTCAGTGGCGTAAGTTCGTCCCAGTTGCCCGGAGGCAAGGTAAATATTGGTGCCCCCCCCCCCCCCCCCCAATAGCTCAATAATTAAGGTGTCTCCAGTAAGACAGGTAATGGGTTCTTCTAATACAGGGTGACAATTGTAAAAATTATGTTAGGAGGGAGATAGCCGTGTATTGTATGCAGCCGCAGCACTAGTAACATAGCGCATGCGTGCGTGATACCGTCTTTGCTCAATATCACGGTATCACAGTGTCGTTGCTAGGTAAACCAAAGCAGAGAATGCAGCGTCAAGATAAAGACACACTGGTGTCTATGCAAAAATATAACAAACGCCAGCAGAAGGGACTAAATGTATACACTGGATGCGGCGTGCAGTTCAGGATACGGGAAAGGCTGGTCAAAAGCAAGAAACATATTCTAAAGACAAACCACACCAATAGGCATCTATTGTTAAAAATATAAAAACATAAAAATACTATAAATCAACATATATAGTGGCTACCGAGCACGAGGGAACACAAGTGAGAAGCACCAATGGTAAACAATCAAAGAACTTGAATTTATAGGCACTGCAAAAGTGAGTAACAATAATCAATAATATTTCATAATAAGCTACCTAGTTAGGGCTATCTTAAACATCTGGGCTAGCAACATAAAAGGATAATATTACATGTAATGCTTAATTAAAGAGAGGGATCATCATGCAATATGTGTGTGTATGTATATGTATATATATATATATATATATATATATATATATATATATGTGTGTACATATTGCATGTTGATCCCTCTCTTTAATTTACCAATACATGTAATATTATCCTTTTCTTTTCAACAAGATGCACATACTGTGCTGGTTTTTATAGACTCACCCCTCAAAGGCTGACGCTGCAGCGTCTCCCACCCAACTCCCGGCTTTTACTGTTGTCATCTGTCAGCTTCAGTGACAGACAGTCACGCATCCGCACACAGGCTCCCGCCCGACTCTAGTCTCTGCTCTTCGTCACGTCACTGACAGTGACACTTCTGTTATCTGGCCTGGCTTCCTCATCTCGGGCAGACTTCCGCCCCAGCCACTGCCAGCAACCAGGTGAAAGGGAGGAGCAGCGGCCGTGGCTCACAAAGTTACGTGGGGGGGGGGGACGCCCGCATCACTGCGCATCACACCAGGGCACTGTACGGGGGAGGCCCGCTGCTGAATAGAAGACAAGTGCGGCGGAACATCGGAGGCAATGGAGCCAGAGCCCCCTTTAGCCTGGCGCCCGGCGGCAGATGACTCCATTGCCTCCGGGAGTTCCGCCACTGCATTCCCTACCACATGTACATCATACTTACCACCCTGGGAAAAACGTGAAGATAGTGACTGCGCCTGGAACACTGCAGCCTAAGATACACCTGAGACTCCTTGGATCTCCAACACTATACAAGACAAAAATTGGTGATCTTTTGGCGCTAAGTTCCCCTTTACTTCACACTTCTAGGTTAGGTGATGCTAGGTGATCTCTCTCGACAGCACTCCCTCGGTCTGGTAGTTTCTAACCAACAGAAATGACCTTGGAGATGTGCCCTATGTGCACGTAATGGTTTCTTTTTCAGATTCCCAATATACAGATGACAATTTTTTTTAAACTGAAATCATCAATCAGAAGGATAGTAAGGAGTAGACTCACCAAAAGTAGGTGCCCTATATGCACGGAAAGGTTTCTTTCACTTGTCTCTCCTCCTCACACCAGGTATAAGAAATCCTTACTCCAAGGGTGGATCCAACAAGGTTTATTTTCAGCAGTACAACAATAAAATCCATACAATATCTTTAAAAGCTTTAAGGAAACACTGGGTGCTCACGGTGGCCTGGGTTACCTCCCTATCCGGATGAGAGGGTCCCCCAATGGCTAAAGATGACTCACAGCGCCAATCCTTGAGCTCCCCAAGTGTCCTCCTTCCTCTAATGACCAACGCGTTTCAAGCTGTATCTCAGCCCTTTTTCAAGGTATCATACCAGTTGCACACAGAAGTGAGCTTTAGTTTCTGGTTTGTCTAGCCTTTCCTTTCTGTCCCTGCTGTACTCCACCAATTTAGTATTTACCTTGCACAGTCTCCATTAGTAGCCTTGTCTGTTGAAAGAATAGGCAGCATCCCGTCATTGGTGGACCTAATTCACTGAGGAAAGGCCAACTGCCGCTGTGAAGGTATACATAACTTCACATAGCCAGGGAGAGGGGGACCGGACCGCAGGAGCCATTGGGATAGTGCAGGCACGCCCCGGACGCACGCGCATATGCGCGCTGTTGACGTGCACGCAGTATATAAGGCCAGGTCCCGTCTCCCTGAGATAGATTTTACCTCAGCACTGAGCATGGAGGACTCTGGCCTTTATTCTGGTTCACTCGCAAAGGCAAATTCCTTCTCAAATGGACAAAACCATGTACACTGCAGGGGGCAGATGTAACATGTGCAGAGAGAATAAGGTTTGGGTGGGGTTTAACTTCAAAGACCAATCTTTACCTTTGCAGAGTCTGTTGGTTGTAACCTCTAAGGTCAGCCTTAAGGCCCCCATACATCGAGGCGATTTGGTCCGATTTCGGCGGATTGCAACCCATCGGCCCGTTAAATCGGACCAAATCGCCTCTCCCTAAAATGCCGCCGGGTCCGATGCGCAGTCTTGTGCACATCGGACCTGACCGTTCGATCACCCGTTCCTCCAGGCGGCGAGGCGGCTGGTAAGCAGGGAGGCATGCGATCCATCACAACAGATCGCATGCTTCCGAGCCACTGGGAAGGTCCCTGTGGCTCGCAGGGTATCGAGTGTCCGTACACTGCTGCAAGACATCGCAGGCAGTGTATGGGCACCCTTAGGCTTAATCTATCCTTTGGTTTGCAGGCGCTCCAGAGGAAACAGCAACCACAGAAGTGAATTCAGTCCTCCTCTGTGAGCTTCTATAAAATCTACCTCAGGGAGGCGGCACCAGGCCTTATATACGGCGCAAGCGTGCATGTGAACAGCATGCGTGTGTCTGCCGCACAAGTGTGCGCGCATCTGTGATGCGTCTGCACTATACCAGCAGCTCCTGCGGTCCGGTCACCCTCTCCCTGGCGGTATAAAAGTATGTGAAGTTTTTTTCTTTCACTATACCTTCACAGCGACAGCCGGGAGGCTTGCACCTAACCCACCAGCTGTTGATGGTGGCAATCCTATTCCCTAGAACAAAGAGAGTTTGCAGATCATAGATTCCTGCAAACTAAGGTTGACAAAGGTGTACCTTGCAGGAGGCTCATACCCCTTTCACACCTCAGCTATAACATGGTGCCAGAGTGAATTTACCGGTTACAAAAACCCAGTAATTCAAATCGTGTTAAAAGAAGGATCCTACACGTTTCAAAGCCAATCCATTTTGTAGTGTGAAAGCCTCAGACCCGGTATTTTGAACACATGACTGTGCCACAATAGGTAAAAGGTTGTCTCCCTGCCTGATGACACATTCCTGAATCAGGAAACAAGAGAAATAGCATTGGAAGTAGTTGCTTAACTTCACGGTTTCATCTGGAAGACACCTTGTGGACAATTCTGATATTACCGCCTTTTAGTGACAGTGTAACTTGCCTTAATATATTGAATTGTAATATCTATATTTGAATGTTTGCCATTATATGTGCTTTGTGCCAGTGTTTGATAGTAGGATTTATGTACCTTTGCAGTCACTGTTATTGAGTCCACAATAATAATCATGCATTGTGTTAATGATTATTGCATATAATAGACCTTAACAATATTTGGTTTGCAGAGGTGACTAGTGGTTTCCTGCATAATAAATATTGTTGTCAACGTCACTTTGTGTGTGATCTCTATGTGTGGGGTGTGTTGCTTGTGTGGCACCCCAGAAACTGGGGGTGCCCCGTTTTGAGCCCCGCCAGGGGTTTGCTTTGTGTAACATTGGTGGGCAGTGGTGCCCTTAACTAAGATGGCGGACGGCCATTCTAACAGAGGGTTGCCAAGCAACCAAACCGCCCGGAGCCACGGATGCTCAGGGACCAGGAGGGACTGACCTTGGAACCCTGCTGGGATTGGCAGCGGGAAGAGCGGGAACGGAGAGGGGAGGAGAGTGCTGGTGGCGCGAAAAAGGGAGGAAGACGCCCCGTGTGAGCAGAGTGGAGAGCGGGTCAGCAGCACGAGGGAAGAAGAGGAGAGACCTGAGGCAGGACGCCCGCAGCATCGAGCAGAGGAGAGACCGGAGCGAGGGCGGCGACGTCTGTGTGATCCCCGCTGACCTCGCGACTCCCGTCAGCAGCAGAGACGCGGCGCACGGAAGCACGCGACCCCCGCTGACCCCCAGCCAGCCGCAGCAGAGGAGAGAGAGACGGCGCATAGAAGCGCGTGACCCCGCTGACCCTCAGTCAGCCGCAGCAGAGGAGAGAGAGACGGCGCATAGAAGCGCGTGACCCCGCTGACCCCCGCTGACCCCAGCCGACCGAGGGAGAAGGGAGAAACGGCGCGCAGGAGCGTGTAACCCCCTGAAGACCCCAGCTGCTAGAGAAGAAGGGAGAGAGACCGTGACTGGCAGGAGCTGGCATCTGCAGCAGACCTTCAGGTACCCTGGTCCTACCCTCCCCACGGCCCTTCCAGGCCCCCCTGGACCACTGCCACTCAGCAGCAAGACTCCCAGTCCCCCACACCCAGTCTTACACAGGCCTCGCAGAACTGAACAGGTGGCCTAATCCCACTCCATTGGGAAACTCTGGAGGACTCCCCTGCCTTTTGCCCTATTGCCTACTACCTCCCTATTGGGAAAACTTGTGAGGGATACTCTGCCTATTGCCTCATCGCTTACTGCCTCATTCCCCCTCCAGTGATTGGGTGGTGACCACCAATTCACCGCCATATTGACCCAGTGACTACAAGTGTGACAATTGTGTTTGTTGGCTCAGTGCCAAGACTCAGGGACGCTTTTGCCTTGGAGGACAAGTTACTTTCCTTTAGTATTCTCCCCAAGAGACGGTGCACCTAGGCCCAACAGGTACCTTATCCTTAGAAGTGAGCTGCGCAGTTCAGGGACTCATAGGGCCATTTGATCTCTGGACCTTTTGTTATCATTGATCCTAAGTGTAAAGTGTTACAGTTTTTTTTTTATTATTAAGTCATTCGTAAACTCTTTTGATGTGTGACCCTTTCTTTCTGCTGTGAACAGATTGTTAGCGGTATCGTTGAAGCGGAATATTGTGTGAGTTGTGGCCTACGGGTATTACAGCCGGCCCCATTGCACACAATATCTTTATAAGGTATCTTCCATTATTCTTGTAATACCTGTCCAATTTATTGTTCAGACTGTGTATTTGTTATTGATTACCGGTTCTATTGTCATTATACTGACTAATCCTTTTGGTTATAGCGGTGGTCTTCGACCTTTGACGCAGTTTAATAAAATATTCTGATCACCGCCCTAACGTGTACTGACCGGTTTGTGGGGTTGTTTTGAAGTACTGTCTTCCCCGGGGAGTCTTGTCCCTCCACCCTCCGAACTGCAGGCGAGTGAAGCAGGCAAGGCACAGAGGAGCAGCGCCAGAAGAGGAGTCCGGAGCTTCAGGTACCGGCCACCTACACCGACACCTACACGTGATTTGGGTAATATCACACTTGGCGTCCGCGAACAGGATTCGATGATGTCGGACTCGGACCAATCGGAGGCGCCCACATCAACCAGAAGGAGGAGACGACTCCCTGCATCACCTGGAGAAGGGAACCCAGCGGCACCAATCACCATGCCATACTACTTTGGCGCACCCTGGGTACCGACGTACTCGGGAAACAACACCCCAGGGACGCATACGCTGAAAGAATTCAAAAACCGGATACTTTCCATGACACAGCTGTACCGGCTCGGCAACAAGCAAGCGGTGGAAATATTGGTGGGGCAACTGAGAGGCCCAGCGCTACGGGAAGTAAGGACGTGGGAGGCCAACGAAAAAGAAACGGCAGAGCAAATCTTTGAAAAACTGCGGGAGATCTTTGAATCAAAGACGATAGCCGATTTGAAGAGCCGCCTGTATTCAAGAAAGCAGCGACCGAACGAGCCTCTGCGGGAATACGCGCTAAGCTTGCAGGAAGCCATGAAGGCCATACAACTGAGGGAAAAGACACCGAAAGAGCTAGTAGACGAAACATTGACCAACCTCTTCATCGAAGGAGCGAGAGAGGAGGCAGTCAAGTCACAATTACGTATGTGGAGGCGGCAACAACCTGACAGCTCCTTCGCCAAATTTAAGGAGACCGCCCTGCAGATCCTGGGCATGAACCAGAGTGGCCGGGATGAAGATGAGGAGTCAGCGGAAGGAGAAGTCTACCAACAGGCCACAAAAGGGCAAATCACGGACACTCTATACCCAAGCAGGCCCGTTACACAACAGGCACAAGCCCCCGCGGAACCAAGCCCGCTCGACGTGCTGACTCGCCAGATGTCTGAGCTAACGAATAATATGACGCGCATGTCGCAGAAATTAGAAGACTTAGACAGAAACCAAGGCAGAAGTCGACAAGGGGAATGGCGACAGGACCGTGGCCCAAGGAATCGCCCGAGATGGGAAGTCACACGCGAGTCCGGCCGAAGACCATCTGATCAATTCGACCAGCAAGGGCGGCCAATCTGCCGGAGGTGCCGGCTGAGCGGACACGTCGAAAGAAATTGCCCAGAAACGACTTTAAACGAGGGGACCCCGAGGCAAGGGACCGACCCTCGGGAGGAGATTCACTAACCGGTCCGGCACCACCAGCCGAATGGTGGCCCCGATACGTCGGGGAATGCCCCCACCTGAGCATCAGAGTGAACGGGGTACAGCTGACAGCCCTGTTGGACACAGGGTCACAGGTGTCCACCATCAGGATCACAGACTTCCTACAGCACTGGGCACAGGAAGACATCGTGTCTCCCCCCGCAACCTGGTTACACCTATTAGCCAGTAACGGCCAACCTATCACCTTCCAAGGATATTGGGAAACTGATGTCCAAGTGGGAAAAGCCACCCTGGGCCAACAGGGGTTCCTAGTCACCACTAACTCCAACGAATACTTGCCGCCGGTAATACTGGGCATGAACGTGCTAAGAAATTGCCCGGGCGAAGTAGTGGAAGCATTACGGTGGGAAATGAGAACAGCCCCCCCCCAAGAGAAGAAGGCTTTGCAGCAAACAGTGCGACTGATTACGGGTCAGCAGAGGTTCGTCAACGAACAAGGAGAAGTGGGAAAGGCCCGAATCGCAGACCGCCGCCCGATTCTTCTGCGCCCAAACTCAGAGCAAGTCGTCTGGTGCAAGGCCAGGACAGGCCCAGGAGGCAGGGACTACGAAGCCCTGATAGAACCCTGCGATTCCGACGGTCGACAGCCCTTCGCGGTTGCCAGGACCCTGGCGAAGGTGGTCCAAGGGAGAGTACCAGTGAGGCTGCTGAATCCACACCCATACGCAGTCAGGCTATACAAGTACTGTCAAGTGGCCAGGATTAGCTGGGTGGACTTCCAGGACATCTTGGGGCAAAGCGCCGTGGCGGCTCAACAAGGGGTGATGGAAAGAGAGAGGGACGACAGCGAACTCCCCTGGCACGCAGCCATACAGATCGGAGATGGGGACACTCCGGCCGAGAAGCGAGAGGGGGTCCTCGGCGTTGTGGAACGGAATGCTGCCGCGTTCAGTCAACACCCGAGCGACTTCGGCAAAGCAGAAAAGGTATACCACCACATCCCTACAGGATCGGCTCCCCCGGTCAAAGAAAGGCACCGACCCCTCCCACCAGCCATGTACCAGCCCGTCCGGAACATGATCACCGAAATGAAGGAGGCTGGTGTCATCAAAGAAAGCTATAGCCCCTGGGCGGCCCCCCTTGTGATCGTCAAAAAGAAGGACGGTAGTCTGCGCTTCTGCGTGGACTACCGCAAACTGAACGCCGTAACCCATAAGGACGCCTATCCGCTCCCTAGGATCGAGGAGTCGCTCACGGCCCTGAAAACGGCGGAATACTTCTCGACCCTTGACCTGACCAGCGGGTACTGGCAGGTCCAGATGGCCCCAGAAGATAGAGAGAAGACGGCCTTCACGACGCCAATGGGCCTGTTCGAGTTCGACAGAATGCCCTTCGGACTCTGTAACGCCCCCGCCACGTTCCAGCGTGTGATGGAGCACTGCCTTGGGCAGCACAACTTCGAAATGGTGCTCCTCTATCTAGACGACGTGATCATTTTCTCAAAAAGCTATGACGACCACCTGCGGCACCTGGACGAGGTCTTCAAACGACTGATACAGAGCGGTTTGAAGCTGAAGCCCAGCAAATGTCACCTGCTAAAGCCCAGAGTACAGTACCTCGGACATGTCGTTAGCGCGGAAGGCGTGATGCCCGACCCAGAGAAAATTACTGTCGTCAAAGACTGGCCAGCGCCCAAGACCGTCAGGGAGGTCCGTAGTTATCTGGGGTTCGTGGGCTACTACCGAAGATTCATCGAGAATTTTGCAAAGGTAGCGTCCCCCCTGCATGAGCTGTTGAGAGGCCAGTCGGGCCAGGAACGAAGGGGGTCGGCCTCCGTCACCTGGGGAGAAGACCAGCAGCAGGCTTTCGACCAACTGAAAAGATCCCTGATAGACGCCCCATTATTGGCCTACCCCGATTACGACAAGCCGTTCCAGCTTTACACGGATGCCAGCAACCGCGGGCTCGGTGCTGTGCTCTCCCAGACCCAGAATGGGCACGAACGTGTAATAGCATATGCCAGCAGAGGCCTTCGCAAGACCAAAAGAAACTGTGAAAACTATAGTGCTTTCAAGCTAGAGATGCTTGCCCTGGTGTGGGCCGTGACGGAAAAATTCAAGCACTACCTCGCTGCCACCCCGTTTTTGGTCATGACTGACAACAACCCGCTAGTCCACTTGCAAAATGCCAAACTGGGAGCCCTGGAACAGCGGTGGATGTCGCGCCTCGCCAACTACCGGTATACGACAAATTATCGCAGCGGCAAGGCCAACGCTAATGCCGATGCCCTCTCCAGGTTGCCGGTCATCGACGCTCCGGAAGAAGAAGGGGACCCGAGCGAAGAGGTGGAGATGCCCTCCTTCGGGACGTACAAAACAAGGAACGTGGTCACCTCAGACCCCCTGTCCGTCACAGAGCCACGCCTCCAGAGAGGTGGGCTGCTAGACACCCCTACAGTCGACTGGGAGAAGATTCAACGCCAAGACCCAGTATTGAAAGAACTCCTGGTACTACTACGCCAACGCCGTCAGCTAGACAGGCACCAACGCAAAGACGCTGACCCTGAGCTCGTGAAACTGTTGAGGCACCGCGACAGATTCCGGGAGGAGGAAGGTATCCTGATTCGGGACAGCGTAGATCCCGGCACGCACCACCCCGTGGTTCAAATAATCGTCCCCAGAAGGCAGGCCCCAGTGCTCCTGACCTCGTACCACGACAAGTCCGGCCATTTTGGGGTGCAGAAGACTGAAGCCATACTGCGCACCCGATATTTCTGGGTGGGTATGCGGGAAGATGTGGAGACATGGTGCCGAGACTGTGTCCCCTGCAGCTTAAAGAGGCCCCCTGACGCTTCCCAGAGGGACCCCTTGCACTCAATCACCACCCAACGCCCGTTACAGATCGTGGCCCTCGACCACGTCAAGCTCGAACCCAGCTCCAGTGGCCATCAATATGCCTTGACCATCACCGACCACTACAGTAAATTCCTGGTGGTCGTTCCAGTCCGAGATCTCACCGCCAGGACCACCGCGGAGCAATTCCTCAAGCATTTCGCCCGACCCTATGGCTATCCCGACTGCATTCTCACGGACCAGGGGCCCGCCTTCGAGTCCCAACTCTTCCACGAGCTATGCTCCTACTACGGCTGCCAAAAGATCCGGACTACGGCTTACCACCCCCAGGGGAACGGGCTCTGCGAACGGGCTAACCAGACCGTCATCGGCATGCTCCGCAGTCTGTCAGCCGGAGATCGGAATAAGTGGCCGACCCTACTCCCCGAATTGGCGTATTTCTACAATAACGCCGAACACTGTTCCACCGGATTTACCCCATACTATTTAATGTTCGGCCGCAAGGGCAAGCTGCCGCAAGACCTGGAACTGGCCCCGATCGAAAGCCCACCAATCCGACCCCAGACCGACTGGGTCCGTGAGCATCAGCAGAGGATTGAGGCTGCTCGAGGAGTCGTTGCTCAGCGGATGGAAGGTGCCCAGCGCCGGCAAGGAAAGGACTACAACGCTAACAACCGGCCCGAACCCCTGAGAGTAGGAGATTCCGTATGGAAGATGCGGAATCACCGCTCGAGTAAACTCGACGCCATGTGGGAGAATGAACCGTACACAGTCGTCAGAACGCCCGCGGGTGACCGATACACCTACGAGATCCGAAAGACCCCTGAGGGACCCATCAACGTGGTGGCAAGGGACCAGCTCAAGCTTTGCACTGCCGAAGTCTCAGCGGAATCGAGAGTCTCGCCTGAGGTGGAGGGGCAGGGGACCTGGGGGGGCATGCCTTGGGAAAGCCCCACCGATATGTTAGTCTTCATGAGTGCCCCAGCACCTCTCTTTCCAGGGGTATCCCCCACTCCTGTGGCGGAGGAACCCCCGTCAGTGTCCGGTCACGATTCCCCTGAGGTCCGTCCACCGGTGGTGCAGCCACGCAGGTCGGAACGTACAACCAAGGGTATCCTACCCTTGAGGTATAGAATGTAAAGTACTTTTCTTTGATGATATTGTACGATTGTAAATTGTTCCTTAAACATTTCTCACCTGAATATACAGTTATTATTTATGCAGAAAAGCCCAGGCCTTAAATGTTTTGTCCTGTACCAAGAGACTGAAACTGGACTACTGTCACCCCCGACATAATGCCTGCGGACTGGCATTTTTCTAGCAGGGAGGCATGTGGCACCCCAGAAACTGGGGGTGCCCCGTTTTGAGCCCCGCCAGGGGTTTGCTTTGTGTAACATTGGTGGGCAGTGGTGCCCTTAACTAAGATGGCGGACGGCCATTCTAACAGAGGGTTGCCAAGCAACCAAACCGCCCGGAGCCACGGATGCTCAGGGACCAGGAGGGACTGACCTTGGAACCCTGCTGGGATTGGCAGCGGGAAGAGCGGGAACGGAGAGGGGAGGAGAGTGCTGGTGGCGCGAAAAAGGGAGGAAGACGCCCCGTGTGAGCAGAGTGGAGAGCGGGTCAGCAGCACGAGGGAAGAAGAGGAGAGACCTGAGGCAGGATGCCCGCAGCATCGAGCAGAGGAGAGACCGGAGCGAGGGCGGCGACGTCTGTGTGATCCCCGCTGACCTCGCGACTCCCGTCAGCAGCAGAAACGCGGCGCACGGAAGCACGCGACCCCCGCTGACCCCCAGCCAGCCGCAGCAGAGGAGAGAGAGACGGCGCATAGAAGCGCGTGACCCCGCTGACCCTCAGTCAGCCGCAGCAGAGGAGAGAGAGACGGCGCATAGAAGCGCGTGACCCCGCTGACCCCCGCTGACCCCAGCCGACCGAGGGAGAAGGGAGAAACGGCGCGCAGGAGCGTGTAACCCCCTGAAGACCCCAGCTGCTAGAGAAGAAGGGAGAGAGACCGTGACTGGCAGGAGCTGGCATCTGCAGCAGACCTTCAGGTACCCTGGTCCTACCCTCCCCACGGCCCTTCCAGGCCCCCCTGGACCACTGCCACTCAGCAGCAAGACTCCCAGTCCCCCACACCCAGTCTTACACAGGCCTCGCAGAACTGAACAGGTGGCCTAATCCCACTCCATTGGGAAACTCTGGAGGACTCCCCTGCCTTTTGCCCTATTGCCTACTACCTCCCTATTGGGAAAACTTGTGAGGGATACTCTGCCTATTGCCTCATCGCTTACTGCCTCATTCCCCCTCCAGTGATTGGGTGGTGACCACCAATTCACCGCCATATTGACCCAGTGACTACAAGTGTGACAATTGTGTTTGTTGGCTCAGTGCCAAGACTCAGGGACGCTTTTGCCTTGGAGGACAAGTTACTTTCCTTTAGTATTCTCCCCAAGAGACGGTGCACCTAGGCCCAACAGGTACCTTATCCTTAGAAGTGAGCTGCGCAGTTCAGGGACTCATAGGGCCATTTGGGGGGACATTTACCAAAATGGATTCGTAGAAAAAAGGTGTATTCGTAGGGAGAAATACACCTTTTTTTTACGAATTTGTATTTTCGGGATTTACAATCCCAAAAATACAACAATTCGTAGTCCTAAAGATGGAACATTCGTATTTGTATTTACAAATACGAATGTCCTACACCATCGATAGAATACGACAGAAATCACCATTCAAAAGAATGGTGGTTTCTGATTTACTAAGCAGCCGTACTGATAATACGGCTGCTTAGTGGTGTAAAACACCCACGCAAATACGACAGGAAAATAGAACACCATTTTCATGTCGTATTTGCGTTTTTGCCTGCACGGATCAGTCAGATCCGTGCAGGCTTCGGTGTAAAAAAATAGAAAAATTAAATAAATAAAAAAAAAAACGGCGTGGGGTCCCCCCCACAGCCGAAACCAGCACCAGGCTGACAGAGGCTGGAGCCGGTAATTAAAAATCAGGGAACCCGACAAATAGGGTTTCCCCGATTTTTAACAACCAGCCCCAGGCTCCTGCTCTGGGGCTGGTTCCCAAAATACGGGGGACAAAATGACTAGGGGTCCCCCGTATTTTAAGAACCAGCCCCAGGCAAAACCAGCCAGCAGGGTAATGCCACAGCCGGGGGGAGACTTTTTATGCAAGTCCCCCCGGCCAAAGCATTAACCCTACCGACCAGTCAGCCTGGCCAGGGGCCCTGGGGGAGTGGGGACCCCCCCAATAAAGGGGTCCCCCCCCTCCAGGACTTACCTGACCAGGCTGAAGCCTGGTGCTGTCCTCGATGCCCCTGGGCGGTGGGCATCGAGCTGATGGTTTGGTGTAAAAAATAGAATAAAAACCATTGTCTTTTACTGGTGAACTATGAGTCCCAGCAAGCCTCCCCCGCAAGCTGGGACTTGGAGAACCACAAGTCCCAGCCTGCGGGGCATTAAAGGGCCCGCTGGGTCTTGTAGTTCCACAGTAAAAGAAAGAGTTAAATAAACACACTGACACACGTGAAAAATAAAAGTTTAATACATACATAACACATACATACTGATACTTACCTTTCTTGATCCCGTAGGTAGCCCTGGTCCTGATGTCCTGTGTCGTCCATGTCGGCTGTCTGCGTCGTCCTCCAGGTCCATGTCGACGGTCCGTGTCGTCCTCCAGGTCCATGGCGGTGTCCGGGTCCGAAGAAATCCATGTTGGAGCTGTGGAAGGAAATCCTACTCACCTGTTCCTGCGCTGAAGAAGTCTTCTCTTGATCCGACGTAATCCAGGTAATCTTCATGCTGTCGCCGGTCCCCGCTGTCTGCGCTGTCTCTGCATCGCGCTGAGGAGAGATGCTGAAGTTTCATATTCGGCGCCTCTCCTCAGACTGAATTCTATTGGCCGCCTAGCAGGCCAATCAGGAGCCGACTTTCTCGGCTCCTGATTGGCCTGCTAGGCGGCCAATAGAATTCAGTCTGAGGAGAGGCGCCGAATATGAAACTTCAGCATCTCTCCTCAGCGCGATGCACGGACAGCGCAGACAGCGGGGACCGGCGACAGCAGGAAGATTACCTGGACTACGTCGGATCAAGAGAAGACTTCTTCAGCGCAGGAACAGGTGAGTAGGATTTCCTTCCACAGCTCCAACATGGATTTCTTCGGACCCGGACACCGCCATGGACCTGGAGGACGACACGGACCGTCGACATGGACCTGGAGGACGACGCAGACAGCCGACATGGACGACACAGGACATCAGGACCAGGGCTACCTACGGGATCAAGAAAGGTAAGTATCAGTATGTATGTGTTATGTATGTATTAAACTTTTATTTTTCACGTGTGTCAGTGTGTTTATTTAACTCTTTCTTTTACTGTGGAACTACAAGACCCAGCGGGCCCTTTAATGCCCCGCAGGCTGGGACTTGTGGTTCTCCAAGTCCCAGCTTGCGGGGGAGGCTTGCTGGGACTCATAGTTCACCAGTAAAAGACAATGGTTTTTATTCTATTTTTTACACCAAACCATCAGCTCGATGCCCACCGCCCAGGGGCATCGAGGACAGCACCAGGCTTCAGCCTGGTCAGGTAAGTCCTGGAGGGGGGGGACCCCTTTATTGGGGGGGTCCCCACTCCCCCAGGGCCCCTGGCCAGGCTGACTGGTCGGTAGGGTTAATGCTTTGGCCGGGGGGACTTGCATAAAAAGTCTCCCCCCGGCTGTGGCATTACCCTGCTGGCTGGTTTTGCCTGGGGCTGGTTCTTAAAATACGGGGGACCCCTAGTCATTTTGTCCCCCGTATTTTGGGAACCAGCCCCAGAGCAGGAGCCTGGGGCTGGTTGTTAAAAATCGGGGAAACCCTATTTGTCGGGTTCCCTGATTTTTAATTACCGGCTCCAGCCTCTGTCAGCCTGGTGCTGGTTTCGGCTGTGGGGGGGACCCCACGCCGTTTTTTTTATTTATTTATTTATTTTTCTATTTTTTTTTACACATTGCAGCCTGCACGGATCTGACTGATCCGTGCAGACTGCTAGAAATAATTCGTATTAGCGGCCGTATATACGGCCGCTAATACGAATTTCTACGACATCGGAGGGTTACAAAGCAGTCGTATATGACTGCTTTGTAACTGATCCTCCGGAACACGACTTTGCATACGACTTAAACAGTCGTATGCAGTCGTAGGGAAAATACCAATACGAAAAACTAGGTTTTTCATATTGGTAAATTTCCCCCTTGATCTCTGGACCTTTTGTTATCATTGATCCTAAGTGTAAAGTGTTACAGTTTTTTTTTATTATTAAGTCATTCGTAAACTCTTTTGATGTGTGACCCTTTCTTTCTGCTGTGAACAGATTGTTAGCGGTATCGTTGAAGCGGAATATTGTGTGAGTTGTGGCCTACGGGTATTACAGCCGGCCCCATTGCACACAATATCTTTATAAGGTATCTTCCATTATTCTTGTAATATCTGTCCAATTTATTGTTCAGACTGTGTATTTGTTATTGATTACCGGTTCTATTGTCATTATACTGACTAATCCTTTTGGTTATAGCGGTGGTCTTCGACCTTTGACGCAGTTTAATAAAATATTCTGATCACCGCCCTAACGTGTACTGACCGGTTTGTGGGGTTGTTTTGAAGTACTGTCTTCCCCGGGGAGTCTTGTCCCTCCACCCTCCGAACTGCAGGCGAGTGAAGCAGGCAAGGCACAGAGGAGCAGCGCCAGAAGAGGAGTCCGGAGCTTCAGGTACCGGCCACCTACACCGACACCTACACGTGATTTGGGTAATATCACACTTGGGGTGTCCATCCTTTCTGCCACAGGCTCCCATAAGGAGGGGTCACTGAACCAACTCATCATCTGGATGGTACAGTTTCTTGTAAAGGTACACTTCAGATTTGACCACGGGGAAGAATATGGTGTCGATCCCCAAGGAACAAGGTACGCAAAGGGTTACTGGCATACTGTCCCCCTCGTTTGTCACAGAGGCAGACATTGCCAGGCAAATCACTGGCACTGTAAAGGATTATCTAATATATAACTAAAGACATTTGTAATTGGTCCAGTACATAACCATCAGCAAACAGGCTTATTTTTAGCTATAATACAAAAATGTGAGCAATAAAAAGTCCATTACAAATGACATCCACTGTTTTCTATGGGTGAAACAGGTTCAGTGTGAAAGGTAATGAATCGGTAATATACCGGTTACAACTGGTGATGTGAAAGGGGTGAACTTGCTCAGAACCGTTTTGAGAAACGTTTCAAATACCGGCTCTAAGCAGGTTTTGCAGTGTGAAAGCAGTTTGATTACTGTGCAAGTGTAAAGGGGTGTACACACGGGGGCAATCTGTGCTAAGCAATTTTGCTTAGCTATTTTGCTAAGCAATTTCGCTGGTGTCAAGATCTCCCATGAGGAGCACATACACGCGCAGAGTTTTGTGCTAAGCAATATTGCTAAGCAATTTCGCTTAAGCCAAAAATTTAAATAGTGGGCGGATTTTCCCAGAGGGGAGGATTCCTTTTCTGAGGGCATAAATTGTGTCAGCCATTTTGAGCCCATTGCATTCATTGCTCTGTGGTGAGTTGAGCTCTGACTTGAATCCCTAAACCGGACTTGTTGTGCTGTGCAGCCAATATACCTTGGTAAGCTGAGGCGGGCGGGAAGTGATCGCGTCCTGTACACACACGCAGTCAGACATGCAGATATTCTAAGCAATCTTACTAGATTGCGTCTGCATGCACTGATTTACTAATCTGGCGATCCCGATGTGCGGGCCCGCGCATCGGGATCGCCCGGAGCATACACACGGTGAGATTTGTGCTTAGTTTCTAAGCAATCTAGTAAGATTGCTTAGAAAATAGCACAGATCGCCCCCGTGTGTACACCCCTTAACAGTGCCACCTACTGTATTTTCACCTGGTGGCAATCATAACAGCACAACCATTCTGTTAAGTATTGACTCTTTTTTCTTTCCATACGTATATGCAATTAGCATTTAGATACATAGGGGTAAATTGATTAGAGTTCTATTTCAGATGGCATGTTGCTATGGGCAACCAATCAGAAACTACTTTTTTTATTTAGCACGTTCTAGAAGGTAATAGCATTTGATTGGTTGCCCACAGCAACATCCCATCTGAAATAGTATTCTCATTTTAATAAATATTCCCAGGGCCGGCGCCACCACTAGGCAGCTTTAGGCATTTGCCTAGGGCGCCGGCCACTGGAGGGCGGGAGTTGGACTAGGTGTCGTCCTCGCCCGCCGCATCGCCTGTGCCCGTCGAGACTTGGCAGCAACAGCAGCACCGGCAGCCAGAGGTGAGAGGACACACTCCTACTCCCTCCGTGCTGCCGCCGCATCACACCCCCCCCCCCGCCCCCTGTGGGGATACTAGTGGTAGCAGCAAGGGGACAACCGCAGCCTGTGCCTGGCCAGCCTCCGCTCCCAGCTCTACCTGTGCGCTCTAAGCTCAGCCTGTGTCTGAGCAACCCAGGTGGGGTCCAGGGAGAGCCGGAGAGCCCTGCACGCAGCCAGGCTCACCCCCTGGCCGTCCAGCACAGCGAGGAGCCGGAGTCTGGCCAGAGCCCTGCGCCCCGGAGCTCCCCGCAGATCCAGCAGCACAAGCCGGAGACTGTTACACTCTTCCTCCCCTCCGCGCTGCTGCCGCATCGCACATCTTCCCCCCGCCCCCCGTGAAGATACTCAGCGGCAGCAGCAGCACGGCCACCGGCAGCAAAAGGAGGTGAGTGTACACTCTCCTCCCCCCATGCTGCCGCCGCCACATCGAACATCCCCCCCCCCCGCGCCACCCGTGGAGATATTGCCCATGGAGCAGGCGAGCGCCGGGGAGCCCCCCCCGCCTAGGGCGCTCCGGTGCCTAGCACCGGCCCTGAATATTCCCCATAATATTTTTTAGGGGGAACTGAATTTATCAGCCTTATATTTAGCAAATACTGAACCGATTCCAACCAAGTAATAAATAAATGATAGTATGATAATTCACATACTGTAGACACTGTTCTCTATGCATGTGCTCACAGTGATAATAAATAGATCTTTGTATAGATTCTGATATATTCTGTTTATACGGTGGTTATATATACAGGGGCGAATTTAGGGGTCAGGCCGCCCCCTAGGCACAACATTTTTGTGTCCCCCCCTATTTTAATATAATCATATATGTATATACATTGTTATTTATATATTTCATAAAAATGTAACTGTAGCCCACCTTAATATTTTTTTAAGCACTCTGGACTGCTCACTGTACGGAGGACCCGGAGGGAAGGAGGCACTTATTAGTACAGTGATTAGCACAGTGTCTCTGTCAGTCTCTCTCCGGCTCACACACTGTGACTGACTGGGCAGTATTCAATGCAGGGCCGGCGCTACCCACTCAGCAGCTCCTGCAAAGCAGGGAGGCGCCATGCTGAAAAGGCGCTGTCTCCCTCCCTGCTCTGCTAAAACCTGCCTCAGCCCTCACTGTCACTGCCTCCTGCATGCCACCCGCAGCGCATGTCTGACAGTGGGCGGCAGTATGGAGAGGCTGAGCAGCTCCCTGCACTGCACACACACTGTTCTCCTCCTGCGACCTGCCCCCTCTTCCTCATGGACACTTGCGCTGAGGCATGTAGGGCTGTCTGTGAATGCCTGGATGACATGTCATGTCCGGATCCAGGCATTCACAGACAGCCCTACATGCCTCAGAGGATCCTACCCATTGTCTCCTGTCAGCTGTCAATCAAAAGACGAACAGGCAGAAGCGCCGGCTCCCCTTCCTTCCCTCTTCTCAGTGTGCTGTGCCAGTGCTGTTGCCAGTCCTCAACACTCCGCCCCCTCTATCTTCTCCCCTCTTCTTCCATCTCCTCCTTCTCTCCCCTCCTTTCCCCCTCATTCACGAGTGCTGCACATACTTTTTGTACTGCTTTCTGATCGCCTGCTACATTTTGCGGACACAGCACTGAGATGGTGTATGCACCCGAGATCCTCCATAGGATTGCATGTTTCATACGCTCCCACAATCGGGCTGCAGCTTGTTGCAATGGAAAGGGCGCAAAATGTATGGTTTGCAGGAGGGCGCCGGACACCCTAGCACCGGCCCTGATTCAATGAGAAAGTTCTCCGTGTTTTATGGAGAATTTTTGCTTTTTTCGCCTTGGACGGAGCATTTTGCTCTCCAAAAGCGAGCAACCCTATTCAATGTGAAATATTCTCCGTCTTTCTAAGTGATTTTCTCCGTGTCTCTCAGTGTAGCAATTCTCCATCTTTTGATGTGGAGCTGGAATGTGAACTTTTAAACTAAAAGGTTTTTATTTTTATTTTGGTGTAAAAAAATCAGGTTTTTTTTCTGTGAAGGGGCATGTTATTTTTATTCATGTGCTTATAGCACATTAATATATATTTAATTAAAAAAATATATATTTTTTAATTTTTTTTTTAATTTTTTTTACACAGTGCAGCCAGCAGGGGGCCGGAGCGCTCGAGCCGCTCATTAGATATTCATATATTCACTGCACCCGATCGTTAATATGCACGATCGGGTGCAGTGAATACTGGGTCCCCCGCTGGCTATAGGGGGGGGCAGCCTGTGCTGCCTGGGTCCTGGGGAGCCCCCCTCCCCACCACATTCCTCTGGAGCAGCCAGGGAGACTTTAATCTCTCTGGCTGCTTCCGTCCCCCTGGCTCCCTAAAAGCTCGCCGCCGCGGGCGCTCGTCCGCTGCAGGGGTTAAGACTCGCCGCAAGTGGCGGCGAGCATCAGCCACATTGAATAGTGGGTAAAATGCCGTGACGGAGAATCTCCAAACATGGAGAATCTCCGCTAAAACACGAGAGTGCATGGAGAGCGAAATAAAACGCTCGCCATGCACGGAGAACTTTCTCATTGAATACTGCCCACTGAGTGCAGGGAGGATCTGCGTGCCACTCAGCTCAGCTGCTGGATACACAGCAGCCAATAGACTGTGTGTGTGTGTGTGTGTGTGTGTGTAGAGTAGCCAATGGGCGGGAGCTGGCAGCAGTGAGCCTGAGCCATTTCTGGACGCGCAGGGGGACCGTCAGACCCAGCCACTAAGCGGTGATGTAATGTGCATGGCAGAGTGGGTGGGCAGTGGCGGGTGACGAGCGGCGCTGCCAGCGACATATGATAATTCATGTCTGCGGCGCTCCTCACTCGCCGCTGCCCACATGCTGTGCCATGCTGCCCACATGCTGTGCCATGCTGCTATTTAACAGAATGTCAGCCTGCCTGCCACCCCTTAATTGGTGCCGCCCTGAGGCCGGTGCCTCACTGGCCTAGGCACAAATCTGGCCCTGTATATATATCACTGTTTGAGTATAAAGACTATACAGTAGCACATACTTGCCTACTTTTGAAAAGTAGTTTCAGGGAGATTATAGTTGGTAGTAGAATTTTGCACAGTGCCCCATTGAGGGGGCATGTCATTCTCCACCCAAAGGGTGTGTCTAGCTCTATATATGGAGAGATTGTGAAAAGAGATTATGAACGTGGCGCCTAGAAGCGTGGGTGTGTACTGCTACATCTGAGAGGAATCTTTTATAATGACTTATAGCCAAATGTAGATGAGCCCCAAAGCAGTTAGTAAGAGATACTATTCTTGCTAAAGTGCTGGGAAATGGTGCTGATGATTCAATGTAAATGTATCTATCTCTCATTCCTTTTTTACCCCAAAATCTAACAGTGTAATGTGGACTAGGTGAAATTAGGAAGATTGCTAGACTAATGAGGGAGAGAGGGAGATTGCTGCTATTTCAGGGAGTCTCCTGCAGAATGCAGGATGGTAGGCAACTATGCAGTAGCATACCCTCCAACTGTACCGATTTTGCCGGTACAGTACCGTTTTTTAACAGTACTGTACCGGCAAAATCATTTTGTACCGAATTACCGATTTTTAAATAGTTTCTCCGGTGCCCGGCTCTCCCCTCCCTGGTCCCGTTCCCAAGGGTCCCTTGCGGCGCTGGCGGGCATTGCACGATGTCATGATGTCACTGCCGCACCAGCGCCGCACCCTGCGCACAGTCTGGCGCTCAGGGGACAGATGGGAGACGTCTGTACTGACCTGCCTCACTGCAGACTCAGGGCGCGAAAGGACAGTGAGGCAGATGCAGACAGGCCGGCGTCAGTAGCGCGGTGCGACCGCCAGACTCGAGCCGGCGGCACATGAGCGGGGGAATCCTGGACTTGAGTGGGAGACCCTGGAGACCCAGAGCTCAGCGCAGCCTAGTAAGTCACAAGTGTATGGATGGTAGGTGGAGACAATAACATAGCTACCCCATCCACATGAATGTTATTGTGTCATCCCTACCGTAAGGGGGATAGTGAGTGACACTGTCTGCTATGCGGGTGAGGCAGACAATAAACTCTGATGTGGTGCGGAGCAATGACTCAGCCTATGGATAACATAGGGGGAGGCAGTGACATTGCTAATTGGAAGGGGGGACGGGACATTGCTATGGATGGTTACTTGAGGGATGCTATGACACTGCTAACGGTGGTGGGGGCGGGGACTGATGCAGAGCTGAACTGCTGGGGAAGGTAGGCAGCAGCAGTAGTAGCACAGCTTCAGCATGTGTGGGGTGTATGACTCCACTTTCTAGAGTGGTGGGAGTCCTCTTAAAAAAAAAAAGCACAGTACACATTGCACAGTAAACGTTCGGAAAGGGGTGTGGCCACACCCACTTTAACTGTGACCATGCCTACTTCACAAATGGCCACACCCCCTTCCAGAATGTGTACCGATTTCTTTCCTTCAAATGTTGGAGGGTATGCAGTAGCTCACTTTTATGGATAATCTGTACAGGACTCTAATTGTGCCAGATCTCCCCTTCTACCCTGCAATCATAGGCATGCCTTCATTGGGCCTTATTCTGGTTCACTCTCAGAGGCAAATTCCTTCTCAAATGGACAAAATGTGCACTGCAGGTGGAGCAAATGTAATTTAATTGAAAAATACAGCAGTTAGTATTTTCCCTGCACAAAAACAAAATAGCTTACCCAAATCTAATTCTCTATGCACATTTTACATCTGCCCCCCTGCAGTGCACATGGTTTTGTCCATTTAAGAAAGAATTTGCCAGAAGGAGTGAGCCAGAATAACCATCCTTGAGTGTTAGGGGTGCACAGGCACACCCTAATGCTGTGACCACCTTTATGAACACCTCCATGCCGCTAGCAATACCAGCAATATGTTTGGCCAAAGACTTTTGCTTTTTATCATCCATATGTGTTTTTGCCTTTTTTTGAATGTACTGTTACACAGAGTAATTAGAAGATTAAAACTGAAATAGGCAGGAGATCATGGTGTGGCTGAGAGATGTTTTATATTGTAGTTAATGCCAATAGGTGATGGTAGACATGTCTGAGATTGGTGGTGAAAGACACGCCCAATAGGTGGTGCTAGACACAACCCTTTGATGGTGCACTGCCTAATAAAATGTGCATACTGTATGCCTGCAATGGTAAACCAACCAGGGTAAAGTAAGAGATCACTGGCATAACAGCAGATCCCGTCACCCTTTTCTTTACTTTCCCTCACCTCTGACCCTGAATGTTAGTATGGCATGTGAGTCTATATTCTCTCATATCTGCCAGCTCTCTATGAGCGGGATGTATCAACATACATCTCCGCCCTTCGCACGGCAGCCGCCGCGATGCTACCGCATATGTACTAACATATGCGGCCAGCATCGAGCTGCGGTAACGGAGACCCCCGCGATACCTGTGATGTGGGCTGCGGGGGTCTCCGTCACCTCCCGGCGGCTGCAAGCGTCCCTATGAGTCTCCTCCCCCCTGAAGCCGGATGTCCTGCCGGCTGTGACACCAGGGGGAGGAGATGATCACAGGAGGACGGGAGGGGGTGGGCGCGCGGACGTCGGACGGCGGGCGGCGAAAGAAGCCCATAGGCTTCTATAGGGTATCGCCACCCAGAGGGTGGCGATACCCTCCATTGCGAAAACGGGGCGGACTGGTATTGATACATAGGAAAATGCGGTAAAACGGGTGTTTTACCGCATTTTCCCGTTAGTACATCCCGCCCTATATACAGTACCTGTTTAGTCGTATATATTTCAGAGTGGGTATGTGGATGGAATACTGTGAGGAAAGAAATATATAATAATTTATTTTCCATTGTATATGGAATCCCATTATCATCAGTCATCATATTTTGACCTAACCGTGATTTTAAGATAAGTTGTTTAACCCCTTCCTGACACAGCCAGTTTTTGCCTTCCTGACAGAGCCCTTTTTTTCAAATCTGACATGTATCACTTAAGTGGGGATAACTTTTTTTTGCTTTTACTTATCCCAGTGATTTTGAGATTGTTTTCTCGTGACACATTGTACTTCAAATTAGTGGTAAATTTGGGTCGATACAGTCTGTGTTTTTTTGTGAAAAATACCAAAATGTCGTAAAAAAATGTTAAATTTAGCAATTTGCAAAATGTTAAATTTTCTGCTTGTGAGACAAATAATCATACCACTCAAAATAGTTAATAACTAACATAGACCATATGTCTACTTTATGTTTTCATCATTATTTCAACTTCCTTTTAATTTTTTTGGACACTAGGAGGCTTACAATATGAATAGCAAATTCTCAAATTTTCAAGAAAATTTCAAACACTGATTTTTTTAGGGACCAGTTCAGTTCTGATGTGACTTTGAGGGACTTGTATGTGAGACACCCCCATAAATGATGCCATTTCAAAAACTGCACCCCTCACAGTATTCAAAACAGCATTTTGGAAGTTTGTTAACCCTTTAGGTGTTTCACAGGAATTAAAACAAAGTGTAGGTGAAATTTCAAAATTTCATTTTTTTTGCAGATTTGCAATTTTAATACATTTTTCTAAGGAACACAGTAGATTTTACTAGAGAAATGTGACTAAAAATTGATTCCCCCAATTCTTTTGTTTTCATAAATATCCTATATGTGGCCCTAGTGTGCACGTTGACCAAACCACAGGCTTCATAATAGAAGGAGCACCTACTTGATTTTGGAGCCTCCTTTTTATGAGATTATTTTTTAGGCACCATGTAGGTTTCTAGGCACCATAAGATGCTAAAATTTAGGAACCCCCCCACAAGTGACCCCATTTTGCAAACTACACCCCTCAGGGAATTCATCTAGGGGTATAGTGTACATTTCAAACCCCCAGGGGTTTCACCAATTGTGGTACAACTGGGCAGTGAAAATTAAAAATTAAATTTTTTACACAAAAATGCAGTTCTGGCTCAAAATTTTTCATTTTCACAAGGAATGAAGGAGAAAAGGCACCCCAAAATCTGTGCCCCAATTTCTCCCGAGTACGGCAATGCCTCACATGTGACCAAAAAATACCATTTGGGTGCATGGCAGGACTCAGAAGGGAAGGAGTGATTTTTGGATTTTGCAGCTCAGATTCTGGTGGAATGTTGGTGGGTGCTATGTCGCATTAGCAAGACCCCCCAAGCACCAATACAGTGGAACCCCCCCACAAGTGACCCCATTTTGCAAACTACACCCCTCAGGGAATTTATCTAGGGGTATAGTGTACATTTCAAACCCCCAGGGGTTTCACCAATTTTGATACAACTGGGCAGTGAAAATGAAAAATTACATTTTTTTACACAAAAATGCAGTTCTGGCTCAAAATTTTTCATTTTCAGAAGGTATGAAGGAGAAAAAGCACCCCAAAATCTGTGCCCCAATTTCTCCCGAGTACGGCAATGCCTCACATGTGACCAAAAAATACCATTTGGGTGCATGGCAGGACTCAGAAGGGAAGGAGTGATTTTTGGATTTTGCAGCTCAGATTCTGGTGGAATGTTGGTGGGTGCTATGTCGCATTAGCAAGACCCCCCAAGCACCAATACAGTGGAACCCCCCCACAAGTGACCCCATTTTGCAAACTACACCCCTCAGGGAATTCATCTAGGGGTATAGTGTACATTTCAAACCCCCAGGGGTTTCACCAATTTTGATACAACTGGGCTGTGCAAATGAAAAATTACATTTTTTACACAAAAATGCAGTTCTGGCTCAAAATTTTTCATTTTCAGAAGGTATGAAGGAGAAAAAGCACCCCAAAATCTGTGCCCCAATTTCTCCCGAGTACGGCAATGCCTCACATGTGACCAAAAAATACCATTTGGGTGCATGGCAGGACTCAGAAGGGAAGGAGTGATTTTTGGATTTTGCAGCTCAGATTCTGGTGGAATGTTGGTGGGTGCTATGTCGCATTAGCAAGACCCCCCAAGCACCAATACAGTGGAACCCCCCCCACAAGTGACCCCATTTTGCAAACTACACCCCTCAGGGAATTCATCTAGGGGTATAGTGTACATTTCAAACCCCCAGGGGTTTCACCAATTTTGATACAACTGGGCTGTGCAAATGAAAAATTACATTTTTTACACAAAAATGCAGTTCTGGCTCAAAATTTTTCATTTTAACAAGGAATGAAGGAGACAAAGCACCCCAAAATCTGTGCCCCAATTTCTCCCGAGTACGGCAATGCCTCACATGTGACCAAAAAATACCATTTGGGTGCATGGCAGGACTCAGAAGGGAAGGAGTGATTTTTGGATTTTGCAGCACAGATTCTGGTGGAATGTTGGTGGGTGCTATGTCGCATTAGCAAGACCCCCAAAGCACCAATACAGTGGAACCCCCCCACAAGTGACCCCATTTTGCAAACTACACCCCTCAGGGAATTCATCTAGGGGTATAGTGTACATTTCAAACCCCCAGGGGTTTCACCAATTTTGATACAACTGGGCTGTGCAAATGAAAAATTACATTTTTTACACAAAAATGCAGTTCTGGCTCAAAATTTTTCATTTTCACAAGGAATGAAGGAGACAAAGCACCCCAAAATCTGTGCCCCAATTTCTCCCGAGTACGGCAATGCCTCACATGTGACCAAAAAATACCATTTGGGTGCATGGCAGGACTCAGAAGGGAAGGAGTGATTTTTGGATTTTGCAGCACAGATTCTGGTGGAATGTTGGTGGGTGCTATGTCGCATTAGCAAGACCCCCAAAGCACCAATACAGTGGAACCCCCCCACAAGTGACCCCATTTTGCAAACTACACCCCTCAGGGAATTCATCTAGGGGTATAGTGTACATTTCAAACCCCCAGGGGTTTCACCAATTTTGATACAACTGGGCAGTGAAAATGAAAAATTACATTTTTTTACACAAAAATGCAGTTCTGGCTCAAAATTTTTCATTTTCAGAAGGTATGAAGGAGAAAAAGCACCCCAAAATCTGTGCCCCAATTTCTCCTGAGTACGGCAATGCCTCATGTGTGACCAAAAAGTGGCAGGACTCAGAAGGGAAGGAGTGATATTTGGATTTTGCAGCACAAATTCTGGTGGAATGTTGGTGGGTGCTATGTCGAATTAGCAAGACCCCCAAAGCACCAATACAGTGGAACCCCCCCACAAGTGACCCCATTTTGCAAACTACACCCCTCAGGGAATTTATCTAGGGGTATAGTGTACATTTCAAACCCCCAGGGGTTTCACCAATTTTGATACAACTGGGCAGTGAAAATGAAAAATTACATTTTTTTACACAAAAATGCAGTTCTGGCTCAAAATTTTTCATTTTCAGAAGGTATGAAGGAGAAAAAGCACCCCAAAATCTGTGCCCCAATTTCTCCCGAGTACGGCAATACCTCATGTGTGACCAAAAAGTGGCAGGACTCAGAAGGGAAGGAGTGATATTTGGATTTTGCAGCACAAATTCTGGTGGAATGTTGGTGGGTGCTATGTCGCATTAGCAAGACCCCCAAAGCACCAATACAGTGGAACCCCCCCCACAAGTGACCCCATTTTGCAAACTACACCCCTCAGGGAATTCATCTAGGGGTATAGTGTACATTTTAAACCCCCAGGGGTTTCACCAATTTTGATACAACTGGGCAGTGAAAATGAAAAATTACATTTTTTTACACAAAAATGCAGTTCTGGCTCAAAATTTTTCATTTTCAGAAGGTATGAAGGACAAAAAGCACCCCAAAATCTGTGCCCCAATTTCTCCCGAGTACGGCAATGCCTCACATGTGACCAAAAAATACCAGTTGGGTGCATGGCAGGACTCAGAAGGGAAGGAGTGATTTTTGGATTTTGCGGCTCAGATTCTGGTGGAATGAATGGTGGGTGCTATGTGGCATTAGCAAGACCCCCGAAGCACGGTGAAATGATGAACCTAATAATCCATAGATGTGTGGTATATTTTAAAACACTCCTTTATACATAGGCCGGGTTTGTCGGGGCAAGTGTCACACTGGAAAATAGTTTGCTTTCTTATTCCCTTTTTATAGCAAACTTTGCACCTTTTTTGTGTCCTGCCCTTTTTTCCAGTGGAGGGGATTTCATCAGGAAAATGCTGCCCTGGTACAATACGGGGGCCAGTACTAGAAGTACTGGGGCCCTCTGCCTGCTGGTTCCCAAATATTAGGCCCTTTATGACTTCCTCTTGAAAGTGCATAAATGTCCCCCTCTGGCCGGTAGAACGGAATAGCACGTAAGCGTTATACAGTGCCATCTGGATGATATACACGGCCAGCTTCTTGTACCAGATTTTTGTTTTCCGCAGGGCACTGTACGGCTTCAGTACCTGATCTGAAAGATCCACTCCGCCCATGTACCTATTGTAATCCAGGATACAATTAGGTTTTGAGGTGTGGGTACTGGTACCTCGTACAGGGACGGAGGTGGTACTGTCTCCGTGAATTGTTGTCAGTATAAGGACATCCCTCTTGTCCTTATATTTGACCAACAACATATTTTCGGTGCATATTCCCCTGCTTTCACCCCTTCTCATTACTTGGGCAATGTGCGTTTTTGGGAGGCCTCTTTGGTTCTTGCGCACAGTACCGCAAGCTGCTGTACCTCTTGAACCAAGGGCCTTAAACAGGGGGATGCTAGTGTAAAAGTTATCCACATAGAGGTGATAACCTTTATCCAGGAAGGGGTGCACTAAATCCCAGACAATTTTTCCACTAACACCTACGAGGGAGGGGGGGCATTCTGGCGGTTCAATTCTTGAATCCTTCCCTTCATATACCCTAAACATGTGGGTGTACCCTGAGGTGCTTTCACACAGCTTATACATTTTTATGCCATACCTTGCCCTCTTACTGGAAAGGTACTGGCGGAATTTAACCCTTCCTTTAAAATGTATAAGGGACTCGTCAATACAAATAAATTTTTCAGGGATGTACATCTCTGCAAATTTGGCACTGAAATGATCAATGACCGGCCTGACTTTGAATAGCCGGTCAAAGGTGGGATCATCTCTGGGTGGGCACTGTGCATTATCGTTGTAATGCAAAAATTTAAGGATCATCTCAAAACGAGCCCGAGTCATGGCCATACGGTAAAATGGGGTGCTGTACAGAACATCTGTACTCCAATATTGCCTAATTTCTGGCTTTTTTACTATGCCCATATGAAACACCAGACCCCAAAACGTCATCATCTCTACTGCATCTACAGGGGTCCACCTAGCAAATGATGACGTGGGGTTTTGAGCAATAAACTGCTGGGCATATAAATTAGTTTGGTCCACCATTAAATTTATAAAATCATCAGAGAAAAATAATTTGAAAAAGTCAATTTCTCTGAGACCTGTGGAATCAAATTGGATTCCTGGCATGGCCAAAAACTCAGGAACCTGGGGCTCAAAATTGTCTGGTGGTGGGGTCCATACGAGATCAATTATTGGGGGGGGGGTCTCAGCTGCTCTACGGGGGCGTCTTTGAGGGGGTCCCTCATCACTAGAGGAGGAAGAGGAGCTTAAGATGAATCCTTCAAATTCCCCGCTTGCCTCACTGGCTGTGTCAGAGTCAGAGGCAAGCATGGCATATGCCTCCTCCGCTGAATACATTCTTCTGGATGACTGGGATGACATTTGGGATGACATTTGGGATGCCATTTTTATTTTTGTGTTTCTGGTAGTGAAATGTTTCAACACGTGTATAGTGTAGGGGGGGTACAAACTTTATTTCAACCAGGGGGGTATGTAGTGTGTAGTGTGTATGTAGTGCAGAAAAAAAAAAAATACTTTATACAGGAATTTGATCCCAATAAAAAAAAAAAAAAATTGATGGGGTTAAAAAAAAAAAAAATTGAAGGGGTTAAAAAAAAAAAAAAAAAGGTCCTGCGCCAAAAATTGAGCACAGATGTTGGTCAGTAACGTCCGTCACTGAACAGCGCTCAAAGGCAACAGGAATTTGATCAAAAAAAAAAAAAAATAGATCAACCCTGTGCCGAAAAAGCTGATCAGTGATGTACGTCACTGATCAGCGCACAGTGGCCACAGGACACCCACAAAATCACAGTGTGTGTAAAAAAAAAATTAAAAAAAGACCCCACAGCACCCTCAAAAAAAAAAAAAGGTGATCACTGATGCGACACTGATTACCAGTGAGGGGCAGCAGGTGCACAACCTTTGGTGCAACTGACAGTGCAACTGGCAGCAACTGACAGGTATATATAAAAAAAAAAAACCTCTGCACCCCCAAAAAGTTGCTGATCACCTCAGATATAGTGATTAGCACAAAAGGCGGGGGCAGCAGACACAAAATATAGCACTCTCTATCACTCTCTGTCACTATCTCTCTCTATCTCTCTCTATCTCTCACTATCTATCACTCTATGACACTGCAGCAGCAGCACTGACAGTTATATATATAAAAAATAACCCCTGCACCCCCAAAAAGTTGCTGGGGGTGCACAAAAGGGGGGCAGCAGACACAAAATATAGCACTCTCTATCACTCTCTGTCACTATCTCTCTCTATCTCTCTATCTCTCACTATCTATCACTCTATGACACTGCAGCAGCAGCAGCACTGACAGGTATATATATTAAAAAAAAAAACCTGCGCCCCCAAAAAGTTGCTGATCAGTTAATTTATACTGATCAGCACAAAAGGGGGGGCAGCAGTCAGTTATATAAAAAATATATAGCACAATCTGTCACTATCTCTCTATCTCTCTCTATCTCTCTCTATCTCTCTCTATCTCTCTATCTATAACTCTATCACACTGCAGCAGCACAAAATATAGCACTCTCTGTCACTATCTCTCTCTATCTCTCTCTATCTCTCTCTATCTCTCTCTATCTCTCTCTATCTATAACGCTATCACACTGCAGCAGCACAACACAGGAAGTCACAAGTAGTAACAGGATCCAGGAAGCATCCAGCACGCTACAAGCAGTGATCAGGTAAGTATTTGCAAGGATCAGGTCAGTATACTACGGCAGATAGGCACGGTGACCGCACTGCACGCAATTCCAGACTGGAATGGCGTCTGCAGTGCAGTCACCGTTAGTTTAAATCCCCCTCCATGGCTGTGATTGGTTCGTCGGTCCGACGAACCAATCACGGCCTTTGGGGGCGGGCGGGGTGAGGTGGGGTGACACCAGTGTCACCCTTACACCCCGTGGTGATTGGTGCTGTACTTTACAGCACCAATCACCTCCGATCCCTGTGTCACCGGCGAACGTTATTCGCCGGTGACACAGAAAACGCTGTAATTGGCTGTTCACACTGAACAGCCAATCACAGCGATCGCCGACGGGGGGGGCGGCATCGCAGCCCCCCCTGGGCATGCAGGGACATGTCTGCTGTCAGGGACAGCAGACATGTTTAAACTGTCACCGCGTCTATAGATGCGGTGACAGTTTAAAGCCATGACGTACATTTACGCCATGTGTCGGGAAGTACTTCCCGACCATGACGTAAATGTACGTCAAATGTCGGGAAGGGGTTAATGGGAATTTTCTATTGAATCTTTAAAATATAGCGATGAAAAAGTGGGAGTAACAGGATAGCTAGCTATCCATTATTTTAATCACCAAAAGACATCAGCTGATACATTCCCTGCACTTTATACACTGTATGCATTTTCTTTCTCACTACTGTATTTTTTATTGCTTTACACGTTATTGTCAAAATATTTTGAATTCACTTATTAAACCCTGTGTTTCTCTAAATTTGAGTAAAGACCCTACCTCGTCCGAACTTAATAAATCATTAATTCAAATATAACCACTGTCTTTGCTTTACCTTAAAGGAGATGTGTATGTAATGTTTAAAGCTTACTACGAAAAATTAAAGTTAAAAAGTAGTGCCCCCAATTTTCACTTAGCCCCCCAAAAATTTTTTTTTACAGCACCACCAACAAAGTTGTTTTAAATGTGCACCCAAATATATGCAGATAAAAGTTGGTTGGGATGCAGTTTAAATCCCGGCAGTCGGGATCCCGGCGTTCAGAATCCCGACGCTGGAATCCCGACCGCCAAAATCCCAACACTTTCTCCCTCTGTGGGTGTCCACGACACCCCTGGAGGGAGAATAAATTAGCGTGCCGAGCGTAGCGAGTCACCGGGCCCGCTGCGTGGCGAGCGCAGCGAGCCCGCAAGGGGGGTGATCCACGTCCCCCCCTTGTCGGGATTCCGAACGCCGGGATTCCCGACCGCCGGGATTTCATACTGAATCCAGTTGGTTAAATACTACATTACTGTATATACCATATTCCTAGGTTCAGAACTGTGGGGAATCAAACCACTTCCTGGCGTGCTCTCTGTAGCTGTTATGTAACATTTATATGGAAGGCAGGCTTCTCTGACGGAAAAAAAACAACACATCCACTAGATAATGGTGGTGGCGCTTGACACGGTTTGCTTCACTAGCAGCTGCTGTAAAGGGGTAGTCAAGCCCTCAAAAGCTAAAACAAGAAACAAAGTGGATAGCAGCGCTTGATCATAATATTAATATTACATATCATAAAAAATGAATAAAAAAAATAAATGTGAAAAATTCCTGATAAAAAATGATATATGTAAATATAAACGGTTAAAAATGAATATATATGCTAGTGCACTAGACTGATAAAAGACATTTTGCACAATTCCTGGTTACTGTCCGTTCCTATTATGCCCTGTAATTATCCATAGAAAATAGAGATGATAGTTAGTTAACGTCTACCATGATATTGCACAGTCCCGCACTGGTATTTGCCTCCTGGGCAGGTGTTTTATGCTGGTTCAGAAGGAGTTTGGGCTTGATAAACAAGACGGTACTTGTTTCCTAGCACGGCACCCATCGCATCGCATACCATAAGGCATACGATGGTATGCGATGCGATGCGATGTTAGCCAATGTTATACAATTTTAAATTGTATACCATCGAATTGTAAGCCATTGTATGGCATATACTGTACAATGGTATACGATTTTAAATTATATAAGCACCCTAATGGGTGTTTTTAATGTTAAATGTGCCCCCTATAAGATAAATAATTGTATAAGCACCGTAATAGGTGCTTACAATGTTAAAAGCACCCCCACGCCACCCCCACTATCAACGCCAACCCGAAGCATGGCGAGCGCCACGTTGCAGGTTCGCTTCACCACTTTATCATGATGAAGCTCACCTGCAATTCGCCCTAATTGTATGAACAGAGTGGTGTTCGTAATGGGAGTGCGTTATCCCCTGCTGACGGGTATACGCAGCCTCCCATAACGTATCGTGCACTCCTCTCGGGCTGTGTAATCTGTGCATGCGCCGGATACTTTATCTCTCAATACATACCCAGCGCATGCGCAGTTTTCCATGTTAGGTGCCACTAGTTGGTCTCCCGTGGCTTCATATTAAAAGTGCGCATGCACCTGGTAATGTTCGCAGGCGATGCTGGGATACTGGGATGCTGTGATGCTGTGGGAAGCGGTACATCTGTCAGAATGAACTTAGGTCTACAGTCATTAGGTCGACCCCACTAGGTCGACTGGCAGGAAGGCCGACCTGACTTAAGGTCGACATGGGCCAAGGTCGACATGACTTAAGGTCGAATTTGCATAAAGGTCGACATGAGGAAGGTCGACTGGTCATAAGGTCGACATGGGTTTTTCACTGTTTTTTGATCCGAATGTCGACACAGTCGACATGGACACAGTTGGCAATGAGAATCGGACCCTCGCATCGCTCGCTTCGCTCGCGATGCTTCGGGCACGGTGCCTCGCTACGCTCGGCACACTATTTTATTCTCCCACCACGCCCTAGTGGATGGTAGGGCATGAAATACCGCCTGTCGGCACATGTCGGCTCAAAAAACAGTGAAAAACCCATGTCGACCTTATGACCAGTCGACCTTCCTCATGTCGACCTTTATGCAAATTCGACCTTAAGTCATGTCGACCTTGGCCCATGTCGACCTTAAGTCAGGTCGACCTTCCTGCCAGTCGACCTAGTGGGGTCGACCTAATGACTGTAGACCTAAGTTCATTCTAATAGATGACCGCTTCCCGATGCTGTGTACTTGGCGCATGCGCAGTTTTAATCTGAAGCCGCCGAAGACCAACAAGCGGCGCATAACATCATACCTGCAGCGCCAGATCATTCTGGCATTAAGGACAGCAGCGCAGACACGAACGAAGGGCACATAAAGAAGAATCATAAATTAGGTATGGCTAATGCACGCTGTACTAAAACTAGTACATGCGCTAAGTCGCCGCCCCCAAACCGCTGCTGTTAAAGTACCCGCACGGTGGGTTTGGTAGATCAGGGGAAGCGGTATCCCCTGCTTTAGCGCACGGGGATAGCGCATATACCCCACTTCGCCTAATGATAAATCTACCCCTGTGTCACTCCAAGCGCTGCCTTCACTGTGCTTTGTCTTGTTTCTTTTTGGGAGTGAGTGATCCCATGTTTGGCTAGCAGCTGCAGTGATACCAAACCCAGCGCTTGAATCGTTCTCTTTCTACCTATTTATGAGTAAAGTTATGGGTCATTAGGTTGACAGTGTCTAGGTTGATATTGAAAAGGTCGACCACTATTGGTTGACAGTCAAAAGGTTGACACATGAAAATAGTTGACATGCATTAGGTCGGCATGGTCAAAGGGTCAACATGGAAAAAAAGACATGCATTTTAAATGTTATTTTTGGTGTCTATGTCAACACAGATTGACATGGATATTGTATAAGTGTACCAATGTTCTCGCCATGCTTAGAGCATGGTGCCTTGTTGCCCTCGGCACACTTCTATGTTCTTCCTGTATGCCCACTGAGATGGTAGTTTTTAAAAAAGTCATGAAAAACTCATGTTGACCTTTTTACATGTTGACCTTTTTTAACCTTTTGACCATGTAAACCTAATGCATGTTGCCCTTTCATATGTCGACCTTTTGACTGTTGACCTAGACACTTATGACCGCATACCGCCATATGACAATTTGAGCCCTGAAAAACAATAAATGTTATTTACATACAGATGGAGCAGCTGTGCCCCATCACCAGATCTCTTGTCCTGGCACAGGCTGACAGACGGTAGCTCCATTTAACAGGGACACACGAGTGCCTCACTCGCCCATCAGCAAGATGGGGAAGCGGCTTCCCTACCCGTCTCCACTTCAGGGAGACGGGCAGGGAGTGAGGGCAGGTTGGGGGAGCTGCTGGGGCTGTCGGAGGGTGGGGGAGGGCTCAGACAGAACGGGGCACCATTCAGAACGGGGCACCATCAGAGAGCTCAGACAGAACGGGGCCCCATTCGGCTGGTGGCGAATGGCGATTCTATTGCCAGGAGCAGCTGCATTGAGAGCTTCTCCATCTGTATATGGCAAATTTATAACTAAATATAGATATTGTTTCAGGATTAACACAAATATAAGGTTACTGAGACTCTATCTATTTACAGCCATTGTACGCTAGCTTATCTGAAGCTGTTATGTGCTAAATGGGTCCCACACATCACACCACATAGCACCACATAGCTTCTCTTTTCTTCTCAGTGAGACCAAAACCTATAACCAGAGATCATACTTGTGAGCTATAGTCTGAGAAATAGTTTCATTCTTACTAGCACAAAGGCTATCTTTCCTATGTGTATGGTTGAACAAAGTTACAAGAAAGACTAATTTAAAACATAAAAAATGGACTTAAAGAGTTTCTTTAAACCAGCTATTTATATAACACACACAATCACACTTCCCGGCAATTAACAGAGAATACTTGGCCCTTCCCATCATTCCTTGCCTCCAGTGGAGTTTACACTCTATTTTCCCTCCAAAATAATTATGTTAAAGCCGCCCATACATGGGGCATTCTTCAGGTGTGATGAGATGCGTGCTGCTCCCGCGCACATCACATCGCACAGCAGATAAAGAATGCGCAGCATGTGTTTTTTTGTACTAGAGTGCATCTTGTACAAAATGCACACTGCTGTAGCACATTGCATGCTTTGTGTACTAGATACGATGCAATCTAGTACAAAAAGTACGGAGCACATTACTCTGTGTATGGGCACCTTTTGTAGTACATCACCCCAAACCCCCATATCATCTATATTGTTTATATATATATATTTATACCTGAGGGTGGAGACTCCTCCAGCTTGGACTGGCACCCCTATCACCTTCCCCTGGGCAGGGCCGGCACTACCCGCTCAGCACAGCCTGCAAAGCAGTTAGGCGTCGGACCTTAAAGGTGCTTCCTCCATACCTCAAAATCCAACACTGTAGATGCAGACTGCCAGCTGCCGCAGCCTGCGCCTGTCATAATATATCACAGGCAGCAGCTCCGGGAGCAAGCTTAGTGCAGGCAGCCAGGCAGAAGCTCTGCAACCCCACAGTGACAGCAGTCCCGCACTGCTGAGTGACATTGCCAGCCAGTGAACCTTGCTGGTGGGACCTGCAATGCCCTTCCCCTGTCCAGCTGGGCAGGTGATGTAATGCCGCTGTCATCGTGCGCACATGTGTGCAGGGGGGAAGAAAGAGCCGGCGGGTGATTTTGACAAGATCAGGTTGGATTTGGAGAGGCGCGGTGGGGGAGCGCGGATTCACAATCATGGAGGCTACACTGGCAGCAACTGTCTGTGTGACAGTGTAGCTAAAAGGTATGTGCCACAAAGTGGCAATTACCCAGGGCCAGAATGCTGGACCACTATAATAGACACTGCAGCCTTCCCCTTACATGATGTGAGTGCCTCCATCTGTATTAAAACAGACTTGGCAGTGACACTCACCTAATTAAGGGTATGAATAAACACATAGAGATGCTGTTCAGGGCCGGCGCTACCCGCTCAGCAAGGTAGGCGCCAGACCTGAGAGGCACTCCCCGCCATGTGACAGCTGCAGGGGCCACCTGTTTCATTAATTGTCCCCAGATGCTTTAAAAGATAAGTAGAGTCCACCGCCGCTCTACCTCTTTCACATGCAGTGACAGCAGCAATGGCATCTTCCCTTGCTGCCTGCACGCTCACTGTTTCTCCTCACCCAGCAGCTCCTTAGTCAGGCATGCAGCACAGTGCAGCCTACAGAGTGCCGAGCCTAGGACAAAGTGGTGGAGCGTCGATCAGCATCAGCATGGTGCTGCCCTCTGTGCAGTGAGCCTGACTGAGGAGCCGCCGAGTGAGAAACAGTGAGTGTGCACTGTGTAGGAGGTTGACACAGTGTCACTGTCACTGCTTGTGGAGGGGGGCAGCAGCTGTGGCAAGACATCACTGCTGGACCCCTGGTATGTCTCTGTCCCTGCATCCTCCACTGGTCCCCAGGGCAGCCGAGGGGGGGGGGGGGAGTGGGTGCTAATTACCTGGGCCCAGGCTTGCTGGAGGGGCCCCGCAGGGGCCCTGGTCTGACCCCTCCATCCCTCCCAGGTAGCAACAGCAGCACACACTTCTACAGCATGTGCTGTGCTGACGGCTTGCTCAGCATGAGTGTCTCACTGACAGCAT
Organism: Crinia signifera; assembly: GCF_055691185.1. Taxonomy (NCBI): domain Eukaryota; kingdom Metazoa; phylum Chordata; class Amphibia; order Anura; family Myobatrachidae; genus Crinia; species Crinia signifera. The sequence goes on along the minus strand of NC_139218.1, from coordinate 142,540,331 downwards.
GAGAGGTCATGCTGAGCCTACTGTCAGCACAGCACATGCTGTGCTGCTGCTGAGATTACAGTTTTTAGAGTTTTCTTTCACCCTCCTCTAATTATTTTGGGGGCGTGGCCTAAGTGTGGGAGGTGCCCACACCTCCCACACTTAGGCCAAGCGACCAAAATTTTACGGGGGCCCGGCATTCCTCTCGGCTGCCCTGCTGGTCCCCCCAGTCCTTGTCCCTGCGTCTCCCCCCCCCCCCCCACCCCGGTCCCTACATCCTACCCTGTCCCCCCGGTTCCTGTGTCCCCCTGGTCATTGTACTTGCATCCCCCCCAGTCCTTTGTCTTCCCCCGGTCCCTGTCCCTGCGTCATCCCCGGTCACTGTCCTTGCGTCATCCCCAGGTCCCTATCCCTGCGTCATTCCACAGTCCCTGTCCCTGCGTCCGTCTCCCCCAGACACGGTTTGATTTTCTCTATTTTTGTATTCCATTTTGCTTATATAAGTGAACTCAAATGGACATTTAATGGTTTTCAGTCGCATTTGATGCTGATTCAATTTCCGCAGCATTGAAATTGAATACAAAAATATACTGCTGTAGGTTTGTGTTGTATGTTTTTTGTTAGTTTTTGCTGTACTAATGCTGCTTATTATACTTAATTGTTCTCTCCGCATGATGATTCAGACCCTATCGAAACATACTGTACCATCTAATAGACCGACCCCCCCCCCCTGTGTGCAGCCACCAGGTAAGTCTAGAAAGTGGGCCCTGTGATGGCCATGGGGAAATGAGGGCCATTGTTGATGTCAGCGTCCCTCCCTTCAAATGGCTAAGCCCATCTGTGTTTTTCGGCGCACTCCCAGAAAACACTGAGGTACCGCCTACAAACTCCGGGTGGCTGTTAATCCTCTTGCAAATGGCCAGCAACTGCTAGCATTCGCTGACTTCGTTCGCACGGGGACGTCACGCATGCACACCGCGGCCTATTGATAATCAGCAGGTGTGTATGTGCAATCAGATTAAGATAACTATCATTTGGTGGATCACTTTGACTACTGGACATGGTTTACTTCCTGTTGGGCCAGGCGATTAAACTTGAAATAAACTTCCAATACTTTGGCATAGATTTGTGTGCTGTCTGCCTAATTACATTTGGTTGGAATTTCTAGAAGTCCCCTTCTATTAATAAATTGTGCAGGTTTTAACTAAGTTTCAATTACGCATTTACACATTTGGAAACACCCCCCATAATTCTACATGTGCTCCGGATGTGAGTGATGAAATCTGTGGATAGTGAAAACATAAATACCTGCATGTCCCAAAGAATTTACCATCATTACTACACTCCCTCCTTTCTATAATAAATTTGCATTGGAACAAAAGCAGTTTTGCAAGCGAGAACAGGTATTACTGGAAATCACTGTCAGTGGAAAATTATTTTTTACAGCTAGTGTTAAATAGCCTCTGGACTCTCAAGGTGTTTAGTGGTATAAATGATATTACTTGTTTCTGACTAACTGGATATACTGTACAATACATAAAACTTTAAATGATCAATCGCGAGGTCTCCTTTTTAAGCAATAGTATGTTTCAGTAAAGTAAAGCAATGGAAACAGAAAAATGGTCAGTAATGAAACTAAAACTTTCTTATTTCTGGGTGTAATATTTTCACGTTAAAGAAAAATGAAAAATGTGTACACTGACTGTTACTGTTTTATTGAGAATAAATTAGATAGTTTACATAATAAATCGAAAGTAAATGAATGAATTAGTAATCAGTTCAGGCTGTATTACATTTATGATATTCCATTTATCATATTAGGCTAGCAGAAGGTTGTAATCCTGGCCCCCATCCACAAGTCAGATGTGGGCTGTTTTCGTCAGATTCAGATTGATCTGACAGACTGATCTGACGAAAAAATGCCAAATATGTGCTTCCTCAGATCAAATGTGCAGCTGAGTTTCAGATCCATCTGACGAATCAATCCTTGGTTCTGCTACAAAGATCCATCTGATCTGAAGCTGTCAGGGGTTAACATAACATTGATAAGATGTGATTAGAGTGAAAAACGTCTTCTTGGTGTGGAAGGATATTATCATAGGTGCATTCGAGATTTTGCCACTAGAGTAGCTCCACTAACCGAATATCTTAAAAAATATTCCACAGATAAGGTAACATGGTCCAGACCAGTGTTCCCTCTAAGCTGTGCGCACGTGCGCGCGCACACAACTCGACGAGTATGCGCACAGACATTAGAACAGAGCGCACTAAGCAGCAGTGGTCCCTTTATGCAATTGTGGACTCAATTAATGTGTGTTTCACCCATTAACTACATTGTGTGCTGTGTATTGAATGTTTAAAATCATTTTGAAGTAAAGTTAACACAAATGCTGAACGTCATTTTCCAGTTATATATAAGTGACATACAAAATTTTTAATTTCCTTTCAAAGTTGCACAGCCAAAATCTTATGCCGCACACAGACTTCGTAAAATTAGAGGGAACATTGGTCCAGACCAGTGTAAACTGCTTGTTGGATTTGAGACGAGCTTTGTGTACTGAGCCTGTCTTGCAAGCTCCTGACTTTAAAAAACTATTTGTGTTACAGATGGATGCATCTGGGACAGGATTAGGAGTAGTCCTTTCCCAAGAGGTAGATGGAGAGTAGGAGACAATCCTCTTCCTTATTTGCCCAGAGTGCAACTGTAGAGCAGGAGTGCTTAGCCATTAAGTGGGCAGTTGAGACCTTGAAATATTATTTATTAGGATGAGAGTTTTTGTTGGTCATAGACTATGCACCCTTACAATGGATGCATCCAAACAAAGATGTGAATGCTCAAGTGACCTGTTGCTTTTTGGCCTTGCAGCCATTTAAGTTTGAAGTGAGGCATCATCTGGGGAAAAAGCTCCTCAATACCGATATCCTTTCCAGGAGGTTTGTAGGTCCTGATCCTCCAAGCAACCCTACAGTGAAGTTAGGGGAGAGATACACTACTGCTCAAAAGTTTGGGTTCAACCAGTCAATTTTGTGTTTTACATGAAAACTGACTTCTAACAAATGTATTTATCAAATGAGTTGCAAAATAAATAGAACATAGTCAAGACATTGGCAAGAAATAATGCATAATGTGGCAGATGTATTAAACCTGGAGAAGAGATAAAGTGGAGATAATGTGAAAGGAGCTAAAGCACCAGCCAGTGAACTGTGTTTGAAAGTGACAGTTGGGAGCTGAGTGGCAGGTACTTTATCTCCTTTTACTTTATCTCCACTTTATCTAAACTTTTTCTCTTCTCCAGGCTTAATACATCTGCCCCTTTGTTTAAAATAATAATTTTATCCTTCAAACTTTCATCAAAGAATGCTCCTTTTCCAGCAATTGCAATATTGCAGACCTTTGGAATTTTAACTGATCATTTGTTGAAGTAATCTGAAGAAAATTTCACCCCACAATTCCTGAAGCACTTCCCACCAGTTGGATTGGTTTAATGTGCACTTCTTGCGTACCATACGGTCAAGCTTCTCCCAAAACAGCTCAATGGGGTTGAGATCTGGTTGCATAATTTGGAGGTGTGCTTTGGGTCATTGTCCTGTTGGAGGAGGAAATTGTCTCCAATTAAAGCGCTGTCCACAGGATTTGGCATGGAATTGCAAAATGGAGTGATAGCCATCCTTATTCAAAATCCCTTTGCCTTGTACAAATCTACAACTTTGCCAGCATCAAAGCAGCCCCAGACCATCACATTACCTACAAAATGCTTGACAGATGGTGTCAGGCATTTTCCAGCATCTTTCACTTGCATCTCATAATGTTCTTCTGTGTGATACAAACACAGCACCATTTTAATATTTTCCTTTTATTGGCCAGTTTTAGATATGGCTTTTTCTTTGCCACTGTGCTTAGAAGGCCAGCATCCCAGAGTTGCCTCTTCACTGTAGACATTGACACTGATGTTTTGCGGGTACCATTTAATGAAGCTGCCAGTTGAGGAACTGTGAGGCATCTAATTCTCAAACTACTTGTCTTCTTGCTCAGTTGTGCACCGGGGCCTCCCACTTCTCTTTCTACTCTGGTGCGAGCCTGTTTGTGCTGTACTCTGAAGGGAGTAGTACACACCATTGTAGGAAATGTTCGGTTTCTTGGTAATTTCTCGCACAGAATAGCCTTCATTTCCAAGAATAAGAAAAGACTGTCGAGCTTCACATGAAAGTTCTCTTTTTCTTGCCATTTTGACAGTATAATCGAACCCACAAATGTGATGCTCCAGATACTCAATTAGCTCAAAGGACGGTCAGTTTAAAAGCTTCTCTATTTGTCAAACCCATTTTCATTTGTGCTAACATAATTGCACAAGTATTTTAAAGGGTTTTCTAATCTTCTAACACATTTAGCAAACACAATGTACCATTAGAACACTGGAGTGATGGTTGCTGGAAATGGGCCTCTATACATCTATGTACATATTCCTTTACAAATTATACTGGTAAGTATAATTTCCTTCCTCAGGTATCCATGTGGATCTACTACTGGACAAGGGGACTGATCCTTCATGTCAAGGTAGGTAAGTATAGAATGTATGGGCTCTGGATGTAATGAAGTTTTATTTTTCTGGTGTGTCGGTGTGTTTTTATTGGGCTATAGGTTCTGCTATGGAACTATGAGTCCCAGCATTCCCATTAATGCCCCACATGCTATGACTTGTGGTTATCCAAGTCCAAGTATGTGGGGAGACTTGCTGGGACTCACAGCAAAACACAATAGTTATTTCGGTACTTATGTAGTATCTGGGCATCCGATTTTTTGATTGTATGCCTTAACTTAAGGCATACAATCAGTTGCGATGCGATGCGATATCGCATCGCATCGCATGCGACCATCGGATGCGATGCGATGACCCGATTTTTCCATAGGAATCAATGTTAAAATGGACTGAGTCCATTTTAACATGGAATTCAACGGGAAAAAGGGGTCCTTTTCATACCCCTACTATCCAAGTGGGCATGGAGTTGGATATAAACCTGTGGCGAGCGTAGCGAGCCTCCGAGCCCGAAGTGTGGCGAGCGAAGCGAGCCCCGCGAGGGGATGGTATTCTGTGTCCCCTCGCGGGGCTCGCTACACTCGCCACGCTTCGGGCTCGGTGGCTCGCTACGCTCGCCACAGGTTTATATCCAACTCCATGCCCACTTGGATAGTAGGGGTATGAAAAGGACCCCTTTTTCCCATTGAATTCCATGTTAAAATGGACTCAGTCCATTTTAACATTGATTCCTGTGGAAAAATCGGGTCAACGCATCGCATCCGATGGTCGCATGCAATGCGATGTGCCCGATCCGACCCGATTTCTAAATCGGACGCCCAGATACTACATAAGTACCGTTATTTCTACTATTTTTTACACTGGAATCAGCCCAGTGCCCACTGTCATGGGACACCAGGGACAGCCCAGGATTCAGCCCACGCAGGGTTAATTCTGGAGGGAGGGAACCCTTCATTGTGAGAATCCCCACTCCCCCAGGGTCCCTGCCTGTCCTGACCAGCTACAGGGCTAATGCTTTGGCTGGGAGAACCAATATATGCTGTGGCATTACCCTGCTGATTGTTTGAGCCCGGAGCTGGTTCTTAAAATATGGGGGACCCCTAATCCTTTTGTCCTAATTATTTCGGGAACCAGGGCCAGGCCAAGAGTCCGGTGCTTGTTTAAGAAATTCAGGGGGACTCCAACTTCATTTAAATTTCTGGCACCAGGACTGGCTCTTTGAGCCTGGGCTGGTAATTGCTGGGCGAGGGGAAGGCACGTTGGCTTTTTAAATGATTTCTTTTTTTTAAACTATTTTTAGATACAGTGTTGGGGTTTGTGCACAGGGCGCTTAGGTGATGAAACAATTTAGAATACATTTATGTCAAATACATACACACTTGAAATGCACCTGTTTGACTGTGGTTCTAAATATCAAGACCTCAACCTGATAAGAAACAAACAAATGCAAAACATAGTGCATATATTAATGTTAAGCATTAAGCTGTTAAGCATATATGACAATTTATTGGTCTCACAGGACACTTACAAACAAACAGGATAAAAAAGCGTAAAACCACCGACTGTCGTAAAAGTTCCTTAGACACCAGGTTATTACTGTCCGCGGCAGGTCCCAAAGGTGGAATTAGGGAAAGTGAGGGAGAGGGTGCCGGCTCCACTATCCTCCACAAATGCTGTGCATCCAGATATCTCCTTGGTTCTATGTTGCAGTGTCACCAGCCTAATGCATTTCGGACTCTCCAGTCCTTCATCAGAGGCTTGGTGACTGAGTGTACTGATCCTTTCTTTATACCCCTTCCGCCTTGTAATAATTTGATGCAGGTGCAGCCGCCGTTTCCCTCACCCATCCTAATTAGAAGTGTTCTGTGGAGCGCATTTTGCATTCCATTTCTTCTCAACAACTGACTTCCGGGATTCGGAAGTTGAAGTGAGTTGTGGAGCGCACGCTGCGTGCCTATCAGACGGGGAACCTCTTACTTCCTGGATTCGGCATTTGAACTGAGGTTTGGAACGCATCCTGCGTTCCACCTTGCGATATGTATCCATTCCTCAGATAGCGTAAAACGGAGCTTGCTGTTCTTTTTTTTTTACAAAAAACACTTTACAGTAATTCAAAGTCACCGTTTAACCCATGCGGCACCAGTGTGTTTAACTTATGTATCCACCTCATTTCATTTTGGGATAGTCTAAGGTCAATATTCCTGTTCCTCCAATCTGGCGATATGGTTTGTATTCCCAGGAATGACTTTAGGTGACATTCTTTGGAATTATGTTTAATTTTAAAATGTGACGACACAGTATATGTGTCCAGGCCCTTTCTAATATTATATACATGCTCAGCCATACAAGTCTTTTTTGGGATTAATACAATTTTGGGATTAATACAAGGAGGGGCAGGAGATGCAAAATATTTTTTTCTTCACACTAGACATTATTCTTTTGGTACTTTAATTTTGTTTTATGAAATAAACTGTGGGGAAAATCTTGCCTGAACCCACAGTGAGTTTCCACTGCATGTCATTGTAACCTCACCAAAATGTAATAGGTTGTGAGTTTCAGATTGTGCACAAGCTGGAAATATTAGAGTCCCATTCATGAAAAGTGTCCACTTGTGACCTCTCATTAGCAGTATGGTTCCGGAAGGCACAAGTTGCAATATCAATAAGTGTGTTTTATGTTGCCAAATACCCAGAATGTTACCATGGACCAAAGACAGGCAGTCCTATCGGATTAAGTGGGTAAACAATCAGAAGTGTTTAATGAAATATTTTTCTGTACTGTAAGCAGGTTTTTCATGACCCGTCCTACTGGTGCTTGTGTTTGTCCAAGTGACATCATGCCCTGGCTGCCTTCCTGGGATAAGTAGTTCATCTGTAAAAAAAATAAAAAACAATATTAATTCTAAAATTAACCTTTTCCTCCATACCCCTGGTGGCTATTGGCATTAGGGCTGGTTAGACCTAGAAGGTCCAACTAGATCCTTTGATAACTGGCCTAGCTGACTTAGTGGAATGACATGAGACATCCTCCACACTGCCGTTCTGACCTTTATGGTTTCAGTAGCTAGTATTTGAAAAATTGGGGGGAAGCCAGCACTCTTTGTCACCCAAATTTTTTAAATACTAGCCAAGTGCTACTTAAAGGCAGAACAGGGCTTACTGATGCAATGCACAGCCCTGCCTCTGTACCTGTGACATTGTAAGAGAGAGTGGGGCTTCCAGAAATAGAAAATGGAAAGTGGAGAGTTACCCAGGTGGCTCTACATGCTGCAGGTTGTGTGCCCAGAGCACCTTTGGATACACTGGACAGCACTGAAGCAACGCTACTGCCCAATGGCACCTTTACAGCCAATCAGTGGCCATGGGACAACAACATTTACCATCGATTACATCCTGAGACTTGTCTGTTTGACATTACAGACATCTGGAAGGTGCGCTGCATTGTGCTAAAACCAATGGGGTCAAGATCCTGGCAAGTTTATCAATACTTGCATTTTTTACATATGGTGACTTCAGTCTTGCCAGAAACTTGCCCAAAAAATTGGATGTATTTCCCCTATGAGTCACTGCTTTTTTGTCTTTCACACACCACTTTAGAAGATACTGCGTACGTTTAGACATACCCTCCAGGGATGTGATGATTGATCCTGTAGTGTTATAGATATTGCACGTCCCTTGGCATATTTTTTACTTTTCCATGTTTCCTTCACCTCTTGTTTGAACTTGTTATTCATGTTAATTTCTGTTCAATATAACAAATTTATTTCACATTCTTTAAATATTCTTCATTTGGCATACAGTATCAATATAATCATTCCTACTTCAACCTTTGGCATGTATTAAATATCATAACGTAATATTGGCAATATAGTGTGGTCAAGTCCCGATAGAGTCAGCCCCTTTCTACTGTATGTCTATTGGTGAATCACAATTGCCAATGATTTTGTGACTGCTCCCTTGTGGTTTTATTAGCTATCTAGTTTGGTTTAGAACTAATGATGATGTTATGACATAGTTTATCAGTATTTCAGTTCTTGAAAGATTTTATTCTGATACTGAGTCTTTGCTACGTTCTTTGCGGGCACCATATTTATTGCCACCCACTAGCCAAAACTGCCTGCAAACACTATAGATGTGGAAAATCATAAATTTCCTTACAGCTGATATCTACAATTGATCTCTGTGACTTATCACAACTCTAAAAACTAATATCAACAAACTTAATTAATTCATTAAATATATTGTATTTAAAGCTAATATGCTGATGGTAGTAATAATAACAACAACAACAGGTGAGAGAGACATTTTCAGAATCAAAGCTTCCAGTTGTCATTTCAAAGACTGTGGGCCTGATTCATGGAAGAGATAGGTATGAACTTTACATTCACAGGTGCGATTATTTGAATCAACCTGCATGTAGTTGCTGCCACAGTGCTTGCACAGCAAAGAAGAACAAGGACCCATCTGTATGTAAACCCAATTGTCTATGTACATCTCTAATTGTGTTACAATGCCAGTGCAGTCCAATCGGTTGCTTGGGGGTGTCAGCACCACTTGAGTGCAGGGCCTCTGTAGATTCCATGCATTCTGGCTGTCCGCAGGGAATTTACTGAAAATAGCCCTCAAAAAAAATGTCCACAGTCTTGAAGGAGGCTGATGCTGGAGGTCTTAATGGACCTCTAGCGTCTTTCAGGGAAGAGCATGAAACCACTGGCAATGAGCATGAAACTGCAGGCAACGTGCATGAAACCATTAGCAATGTGCATGAAACCCCTGACAACAAGCATGTAGCCAATTGTAACAGCATGAAACCCCTGACAACAAGCATGTAACCTCTGGCAATGAGCAAGATCCCATTGGCAAGAAACATGCAACTGCTGGCAACAAGCATACAACCACTGGCAACACGCAAGAAGCCTCTGGCAATGATCATGAAACCACTGCCAACAAGAAAGTAACCCCTGGCAATGAGCATGAAACCACTAGCAACGAGCAACAAGAATGAAACTGCTAGCAATGAGCAAGAAACCCTTGGCAACAAGAATGTGGTAAAAAAAAATATATAATAAATGTATGAGGGGGTGCCTAAATTGAGGAAGGGGATGGGGGCAGAAAATGTCTACTTACGCCAATGAGTGGGGCATCTGTGCATGTGCAGAAATCATTCTGTGCATCAGCAGAATAGGTTCTGCATCCTCACATGCATCGCCTAAGCTGCAAAGGTACAGATTCTTACCAACTGATTCCATCTCTGAATTGGTTTGCAGTCATTAGGACAGTGTTTAGGTTGATCACCATTGGTCGGCAGTCAAAATAAAACATACATTAGGTTGACATGGGCAAAAGGTCGACATGGTGAAAGTTTGACATGAACAAGGTTTACATGGAAAACAGTCGACATGAGTTTTTCATTACTTTTTTTTAAACCGACCTGCACATAGTTTACCATTAAGTTGGCATATAAAGAATAAATAATGAAATAGTGTGCCGAGCTCAGCAAGACACCGTGAACAAAGCAGGCTGGGTGCAGCGAGCCATGTGAGGGGACGAGATACATTTATATGGTGTCCATGTCAACCTATGTCAACACAGACACAAAAACCTTTTTCCATGACAAACCAATGCATGTCAACATTTTTCATGTGTTGAAATATTGACTGTTGACCAATAGTGGTCAACCTTTTTACTGTTGGCCTAGACACTGTCAATCTAATTACCCATATGTCTGAATCAGGCCCTGTGCTAGATAAATGACAGTCAATAGCTGCTTTGGGCAACCTCTCACGTTCACTTTACAGGTGATGGCTGATCATCATGATGATGGGTTGAGTGTTATGTGGCTTCATCTGCCCCATTAATAATCTATTTCTGAGTTAAATTCTCTAGGACAAAATTAACTTAATTCTCTTCATTCCTTTGCATTTTTATTGTGACATAAGATAAGTTACATAGCTCCAACACTAGATGTCGCTATAGCAATATACAATTGTACCCCGTGTATATGTTGTTGAATATAGTAGATTAAAAAAATAATCAGTAGACACAGTACATTTTCAGTTAGTTCTGTTTGGTGTTATCCAGTCGAGGAAATGGTCTTGCTCCTGCCATGTGGCTGCATGGGCATGGAAATAAATTACTAGCAGGTTCACAAAAAATGTAAATAAAATAATAATTATAATACAAAATAATAGCAAGACAAGTTTAATGGGTACTTGTTTCCTAGCACGGCGCCCATCTTATGCCATTGCATACCACTAATTAAGGTATGCGATGGTATGCGATGGGACCCGATTTTCGGGTCCTAAGAGCCGCACTGTACAATTTTAATATCGCGTCGCATCGCATGCCATTACAATGGCATGCGATGCGATGCAATTTGTAATTGTACAGGTACCCTGATGGGTGATTACTATGTTAAATGCCGCCCCCCCCCCCATTGTTAACGTCACCCCAACTATCAACGCCAACCACAAGCGTGGCGAGCGCAGCGAGCCCGCGAGGGGCAGCGGTACGCTTCCTCTGACCTTTTCATACCCCCATTATCCATGTCGGCGTGGAGTTGAATTTATATAGTTTGGCAAGCGAAGCGAGCCACGGAGCCTGAAGCATGGCGAGCGCAGCGAGCCCCCACGAGGGGATGCGGAATACACGCGGAATACCTGGACCTGTATGCACTGCACACTTTGCGCTCATTACATATACTGTATGCCAATGTGAATAGTGTATATTGTAAAGTATAAATTATTAATAATATTGATGGTCTATAGCAGTGTACCCTTAACAGCTGAAAATTTCCAGATATTTGGTGCCCAGTTGTATACATTATTTGCTGACTCATTTTAATAGATTCACAGGTGGTGCTAATTTTTTAATTTGTGATATTGTGGAGATATGCAAAATATGCATCTTTACTTCCCCGTGTTTTCCTATGCTGTAAAAGCCAGACTGGCAAGGCCAGCTCTGCCTCCTGCCTGGCATACAGAGACGTGGGGCGAGCCACGAAACCAGGCCCATGTAAGTCATGACCCACGTAGATCCAACTTTTTCTATTGACTGGAACTGAAGTAATGTTCTGTAAAAAATCTGGGAACTATATACTTTATTCCCTTCTTTGTATATTTAGCCAAGAGTACTAGTTATAAATAACTGTTATAATTCGCTTCTCTTTCCCCCACAGCACTGTCCCAGCAAGTGGTTACCAAAACTCAAGAGGGGGATATTTCTGTAAATTAATCTAAATTTAGTTGACCAGACAGATTTTACTTCCACATTTAAATGTTATGCACTACTAAATAAAAAATGTTTTTGATACTAAAGGGTTTAATTACTTATTCCTCAAAGAGCAGTATGATCTTTGTCATGTATTCACAATGTTTTCTTTTTTATATATTAAACCTGATGTCCGTTCCCTTTCAACGCAAAATACTCATTAAATACAGAACTCTTTCTATATTTTGGCAACACAAGTGAAATCCCATACATTTCTACAGAAATAGAAAAAGGTAGTAGCGCTAGACAGTGATACATTTTAAAAACACAAAATTTAATACTGACATCATAACATAATGCACATACAATTAAAATGATATTGCACAGGCACGTCTATTGCTTTGCTACCTAAAGTAAAGGATCCATTCCTAGGGACGTGTGGTGAGGTAAATGGGACGTGTGGTGAGGTAAATGGCTAATGAGTCCCTGGCAAGCACCAGAGCCAGATTTGCACACAATATATGAGCCATGGGGTACATGCCGGCATTATACACATGTGCAGCAGTATACACTGCTGGAGATTCGCTGAGTTTTGATAAGAGAGGTGCAGAAAAGGTACCCAGGTGGGGCACTGCCTCACCTGCCATAGACTTTTTACTCCAGAGTTTTGACTATAAAAATTATTAGAATAATAAAAATTAGATTTTTTTATATATATTCTTTGTATTTTTGACATATTTTATCAATTCAAAACTCTGGTGAATATGCTAGTATGACAGGAAAGGCTGTGCGCCACCTGCCTCACCCCACCGCACGCCACTGATTCCTAGTATATCGCCTTAAATCTTCGTATATAAATTTCCGGAAAAAGCAACAATGTCTCTTTGGTTTGAAGAGATGGTGTATAGTTACTGCAATGGATGTCCAAATGAGGAATTCATCCATGTATGATTGCATAGCAGCAGAGTCCTTCAGATGGAGATGGAAATTGAGAAAGATTTTAAGAGTTCCATAAATTAGCGGCTTTGGTGGCAAACTCCAGTGACGGCTGGTCTGGAACCGAATGACAAGGTACGTAGCAGGTGGGTAGCCAATGTGCTTGAGCTGACGCGTTTCGCTGTAGCCAGGTACAGCTTTATCAAAGGAATACCTTTTTGAAAAAATGTATCACTGTCTAGCGCTACTACCTTTTTGTATTTCTGTTTTTTGCTTAAGGGACTCTCAATCCCCTACTAGTAGCAGCTTCACATGACATCCCACCACAGCGCCCAATTGTGTTGTTTTTACAACCATTTCTATATATTTCCCCATACATTTCTTTCAGGTAATTACAATATATTTTTATATTGTACAGCAATTTACAAATAATTATAGAAAAAAAGAGTAATATAAAATTAGCTGGATACCACTAAACTGTAGAGATGTGCACCGGGCACTTTTCATGTTTTGTGTTTTAGATCTAGATCTCTCTTGGTGTTTTGGATCTGTATTGGTTTTGCCAAAACCACCCTTTGGGTTTTGGTTTTAGATCTGTATTCTTTTGAAATAAATCATAAAAACAGCTAAATCACAGTTGTTGTTTTTTTTTTGTTCCTACAGTAATATTAAGCTCAATATCATTAATTTTCACTCATTTTCAGTCTATTCTACCTGAAAGCTCACAATATTGTTTTTAGGACAAAAGGTTGCACTGAGGTAGCTGGATGACTATGATAAGTGGGTGGCACAACACGTGGCACTGCAGTGGCACACAGAATAGCAGTTTTAAAAATTAGGCCCCAAAGAGCACAAGAGCAAAGAAAAGAGATGCAAAGTTGTAGAAATAGCAAACCAATTATTTCAGGAACAGGAACAGTGGCTGAAATTATTAATTTGTTGGGGCCCACACAAAGCAAGCTGCCAATGTTTCAAAGAGAACACAATGCAAAGAAAAGGAGGTTTTTTTTAACACATTGCGCTGCTAAGTGATTAGTAAACTCTGAGTAGTGATTTATGACCAAAATTAACACTGGACACGCTTTGTAAGTTTATTATTTATATATTGTAAAAATATGAAGGAAAAAACATACAATTTATACTAAAAAAGCACCTTAATGATAATAAAAAGCATAAATATCTCAATCAGGCAGGAGCCTGCTACTTCCCGCACATCAAGGCTCCTAGCTACAGCGGCACCAGTGCAAATCATTTTGCTCCATCTAAAACGGAGAAGCTCCGGTCAGGAGCCTACCACTTCTACAAACAGCACATCAGGGTTGAGCCACAACTAAGTAAGCTCCCCGCCACCAAAACCATCTATAGGTGAGAAACTTTATTGCTACAAATTTAACTACAGTTACTGTTGCCTTTGGATGAACTGCCTTACACCTAGTGCATGTTCAGTATACATGCTAATTGGCACTAAAATTACCATCAGCGTGCTGGAAACCTGTGATTCTTAAATAATATATGCAAATTTCACTTGGAGATTCTGGATAACTACTACCCATACTTGATTATTTGTTTCATTGGAGAGCCCAATTAATCCTTGGAGACACATTTGCCTGATTATTGAGATATTTATGCTTTTTATTATCATTAAGGTACTTTTTTAGTATAAATTGTACTGTTTAATTGTATGTTTTTCCTTCATATTTTTACAATATATAAATAATAATCTTACAAAGCGTGTCCAGTGTTATTTTTGGTCATAAATCACTACTCAGAGTTTACTAATCACTTAGCAGCGCAATGTGTTAAAAACCCCCCCATTCCTCCATTTTTTTATGAGCAAAGGCTAGCTCACTTAACACGTGCAGCAGCAAGTGGAATTAAATTACATAGGTGCATATTTTGGGCACAGAAATTAAATCACAATATAAGAGTGCCAGATTTGCGAATTGACTGGTCCCAATTGGTATCAGTCTTAACTCACATTCTTTCTGTTTTACCCAATGCAAAGAAAAGAGCTGTGAAATGGAATTGCCCTAAACTCATCATCGGGTATCGTTATGCATACATTTTAACAAATTTAACCTTTAAACAACTTAACTTTATAATTCTTAACACTACAATAAAGACACGGACACAAATGCTGGTGTTTCAAAACTCAATGTCAAATTTATTGATTTACAACTATGATCTGACTACATATGGTGACGGAACTAAAGAACGGTCAAAGGAAAGGGGTAGGATCACCACACACAATTCGAACACAATTGGTGATCAACTCTTCCTTCACAACCCACCCTTGCAGATGGTGTAACCCAGGGGTCTTCAACCCATGGCCCGCGGGCCACAAGTGGCCCGCTGAGTTGTTTTGACTGGCCCGCCTGTAAATGCCATTTAAAAAAAAAAAAAACCCTGTAAGTGCCGTTTGAAAAAGCCAAAACCTTCCACGCTCATCACTTTACATGGGGGACGCGGCGGAGGAGGACGTGCAGTGGCTGGGGCGGACGGGACATGCGCATTGTGGATTTCCTGAAGCTGCGCACATGTCCCGCCCGTGCCCTTTCAGAGAAGACAGCCGCCGCCGCGTGACAACCGGCTCCAGACCTCTGACGCTGCGCACCCGTCCCTGCCTGCCTCCTTCTAATTGAAGACAGCTGCCGCCGCCAGCAGGAGCAACCCTCTGAAGGGGACACCGAGATTAAGGCAGGTTTCTTAAGGGTAGGGGAGCTGCCTGCCTGCAATGCGGTGCTGACTGGGGGGGGTGAGCTGGCTGCAATGTGGTGCTGACTGGGGGGGGGGGTGAGCTGGCTGCAATGCTGTGCTGAATATTGGGGGAGGGGAGCATCTGGCTGTGCAGTGATGACTATGGGGATGGGGGGCTGGCAGTGCTGTGCTGATTATCAATGGGGGGGCTGTGTGGAGATGCCTATGTTTGGGGGGGAGGGAGCTGTGCTGTCTATCTATGAAGTGCTGTGCTTTATGGGGGCTGTGCTGGCGATCTAGAATTACCCCTTTCTGACTAGTGACGCTACTGGTGGCATTTTATAAGGGACACTACTGGTGGCATTTAATAAGGGACACTACTGGTGGCATTTTATGAGAGGCACTGCTGCGGGCATCATATGTATAAGCAGGAGTATTGGGGGCATTATAGTGCAATGGGCATCATGGTGTGTGGCATAATGTGTAATGGGCATTACGGTGTGTGGCACAATGCGTAATGGGCATTACAGATAAACAGTGTATATTGATTTAAGTAGCCTGTCATTGTTTGGGCTTGATCTGTGAGGCGTACTAGGTCACTGTGTGGGCCTTCATGATTATATGTCACTGTGCAGCCTTTAGCCAGCCAACTTAAGCGTGGAAGGACAACAACCATTCCTGCGGTAACCAATATCTGGTCATGCAGGTTGCAAAAGTGAAATGTCAGGTAATGGTTTTCCTGATAGTTTACACGCTTATCATTAGACCACGCCCCTTAAAATTAGGCCACACCCCTTTTGGGGAGCGCGCACCTATGGTGCGCACAATTTCTTCGATATAATATTATGTATGGGGGAGCTGCATTTTTTTTCTTTTTGCACTGGGACCCTAATTGTCTAGAAATAGCCCTGCTGCTGATTATATATTGGGGGCAGGGTTTATGTGTATGGGCAGCTGTGCCAACTATGTATGCCGGGGCTGTGATGTCTATATATGAAAGGCTGTGCTAAATACCACAGTAGAGATTAGTGGCCCTCAGGCTTCGTTGAATTTTTTAATGTGGCCCACACTGTCGGAAAGGTTGAAGACCCCTGGTGTAACCCATCTCCCATTGAGGAGCATGGGCTAATGACATATCAATGTCGGGAGAGTATCTACATACAACTGCATATAAACAAGGACCGTTCTTTAACGCCAAGAAATATAGGGATGGGAGGGAGGGGAAAACATCCTCGTAGCCTAACAACTCCTCCCCCGTTCCCCCATTGGCTATTCCTTCACTCATCAGATCACCTAGCAACTATACACCATGCTACTTAAAGTGAGAGCATCTCAGAACCCTTCAGTGGTTTATGTCATCTCTGTGCTTAATCAGCCCTCGGTTTTCTTTCTGAAAAAAAGATCTCGGTGATGGAAATTGCTGGAGCTAGGCAGGAGATAATGTCATTGCATCTTTTTAGGAGTTGGCAAGGAGGAGGAGCTGACAAAAAAATGAATGTTCAATGTAGGCTAAGCTGGTAAAGACATCATGGAGAATTATACAGACAGGGGTGATATTAGATCACGGAGTCATATCTGACAATGCTCCAAAGAGCATATAATGCAAATAATAAAGGTAGAAGATGGAATTGTCAGGTGGGAGGCCCTCCTTCCCACCTTTATATTGTATGAATAGGACATGAACACTTAAACAAACCAATAATTTCAGCGACAGGGTCTGCCATATGACTGTGGCTGAATTTATTGAGTTTATTTGGGCCCCACAAAAAAGAAGCAATTAATCTATCTCTCCTTGCACAAACTGGCTCTACAGAGGCAAGATGTCCTCCTCAAACAAAAAAGAGTGTGCCCCCCAATAAGAGCACCCAGCAGCCAATGTGGAAATGTACTGGAAGGTTTTTTCTTCACCCTTCATCACAATGGAAACAATAAATACACAAATTAGGACACCCCCCCCCCCCTCCCCAAACTCAACCTTTTTTCAAGCTATTTCTTATTACTTCAACGTACCACTCACAACTTGAATGTGGGAGGCGACTTTTATGGGGTAATTAACCCTTCCCTCGATAGGTCTCATCAACTCACCACACAATCTCCAGGTGGGGATAGGGGAATGCACCTTTTACAACACCTACACAACCTCCACGACGCCTGGAGAATATTTAATCCAAACGATAAGATTTATACGTTTCACTCTCATGTACATCATTCTTTCTCTAGAATAGACAATCTTCTTCTTTCAAACTCATTATTTTCAAGAACAGCGTCAACTACCATACACGACATTCTAATATCAGACCACGCTCCTATATCGATTCAGCTCTGAAAAACTACCCCAGAATCCACAACTAAGTTTTGTTGATTCCCATTGGCACTATATAAATCAGAGCACTTCACTCAGTTCATTCAAAATAAGTGGCAGGAATTCACCGATGATAATATTGAAAATTGGGATGACACAGCTTTATTTTGGGCAACATCCAAGGAGGTTCTTTGGGGCCACACCAGTCCAGAAAACGGAAGGAATACAGGGATAAATACGATGCATTACATCAAATGGTTTCGGAGGCTTTTGAAGCTTACATAACACACACAACTTACTCCACATTCCAGGATTATAAACAGAAACGTCAGACTCAAAATGACAAATAGGTTACCGTACCAATCATTATTACCATTGGGGAAACAAGGCAGGCCGCCTTTTGGCGAGCATGACTAAGGAACATAAAGCCAAAACTCGTATTAAAATTATCAGAAATCCCAAACACTTACAAGGCGTACATACAACTAAAACAATCATTTCAAAGTTTCACTCCTATTTCACTAAAATATATATGGCAACCACCACTGACGATCACCTACTTGATCGCATATTGGAAGATGTACAGCTACCTATATAAACCCCAGACCAATGTTTGTTTCTCAATAAAGATATCGAGGAAATGGAAGTCTCTGCTGTTTATTTCACAACTTCCCAATGGCAAATCCCCGGGCCCCGATGGGTATATCGGGGAATATTTAAAGATTTTAAAACCCCATATTGTCCCCATCCTTACTCAACTCTTTAGAAACATTTTTAAGGACCAACTCCCATTCCCTCATTTTACGGAATCAAAGACGATCCTCCTCCCGAAACCAGACAAGGATTTAGAATTAATGTCCTCATATAGACCAATCACGTTACTTAACCAGAATTTTAAAATGTTATCTAAAATTATGGGCAACCACCTGCAATCCATCCTGCCTTCATTACTGACTCCGTTAAAGGAGTACGAACTGCTTTGGCGGCTATAATAAAAGCTGCCCAAACCACCCCTTATTCCCCCACTATGCTTCTCAGCCTTGACGCTGAGAAAGCATTTTACACCGTTTCCTGGAAACATTTACTGAAAATTTTCGAAATTAGAGAGTTTGGTGATGACTTTGTGAGCTTCTTCAAATACCTATATGCCTCCCCAGTGACGTCATTGATAATCAATGGGGAACGAAGCCACCCTATAGAAATAGCACGAGGTACAAGGCAGGGATGTCCCCGCTTCTCTTCAATGTTGCGCTCGACCCCTTCTGCGTCTCCTTCAGTCCTGGCCCACATTCCGGGGAGTGCAGATGGGACCACATGCAATGAAGGTTGACGCATTTGCCGATGATTTAATGCTCTATATCACAGAGCCTGAAAGGACCCTAATGACTATATTAAACAAAATATAAGAATTCAGCTCTGTTTCAGGCTTTTCTATTAACCAGAGCAAATTCCAGGGCATATACTTAGGACCCGAGTGTTGTCCCCATTGGGCTGAGGGGTGTCGCATTAGGTGGGCTTCAGGTGCAATAAAATATCTGGGAATCCACATTCCAAAACGACTACATGACTTATATAGATTAAACATCACCAAAATGCTGAAAACAGCCATTGATGAAATGGACAAATGGAAACACCGGTACTTATGTAGTATCTGGGCTGCCGATTTTTTGATTGTATGCCTTAAGTTAAGGCATACAATCAGATGCGATGCGATGCGATATCGCATCGCATGCGACCATCGGATGGGATGACCCGATTTTTCCATAGGAATCAATGTTAAAATGGACTGAGTCCATTTGAACATGGAATTCAATGGGAAAAAGGGGTCCTTTTCATACCCCTACTATCCAAGTGGGCATGGAGTTGGATATAAACCTGTGGCGAGCGTAGCGAGCCACCGAGCCCGAAGCGTGGCGAGCGAAGCGAGCCCCGCGAGGGGACGGTATTCTGTGTCCCCTCGCGAGGCTCGCTACGCTCGCCACGCTTCGGGCTCGACGGCTCGCTACGCTTGCCACAGGTTTATATCCAACTCCATGCCCACTTGGATAGTAGGGGTATGAAAAGGACCCCTTTTTCCCATTGAATTCCATGTTAAAATGGACTCAGTCCATTTTAACATTGATTCCTATGGAAAAATCGGGTCATCGCATCGCATCGCATCCGATGGTCGCATGCGATGCGATGCGATGTGCCCGATCCGACCCGATTTAGAAATCGGCAGCCCAGATACTACATAAGTACCGAAACACCTTATGCTATCTTACCTGGGTCGAATTCACTTACTAAAAATTATAACACTTCTGAAACTTTTATTTCCACTACAAATGTTACCCCTCCAACTTACTATCGTGGATGAAAAAAAACATGGTACTTGTGAGTTATCCGGGCGCCCGATTTTTTGATTGTATGCCTTAAGTTAAGGCATACAATCAGATGCGATGCGATGCGATATCGCATCGCATCGCATCGCATGCGACCATCGGATGCGATGACCCGATTTTTCCATAGGAATCAATGTTAAAATGATTCCTATGGAAAAAGGGGTCCTTTTCATACCCCTACTATCCAAGTGGGCATGGAGTTGGATATAAACCTGTGGCGAGCGTAGCGAGCCACCGAGCCCGAAGCGTGGCGAGCGAAGCGAGCCCCGCGAGGGGACGGTATTCCGTGTCCCCTCGCGGGGCTCGCTACGCTCGCCACGCTTCGGGCTCGGTGGCTCGCTACGCTCGCCACAGGTTTATATCCAACTCCATGCCCACTTGGATAGTAGGGGTATGAAAAGGACCCCTTTTTCCCATTGAATTCCATGTTAAAATGGACTCAGTCCATTTTAACATTGATTCCTATGGAAAAATCGGGTCATCGCATCGCATCGCATCGCATCGCATCCGATGGTCGCATGCGATGCGATGTCCCGATCCGACCCGATTTTGAAATCGGGCGCCCGGATAACTCACAAGTACCAAAAACATTAATACAGCATTTTGTAAATTCATATGGCAGAATAAGAGACCACGAATAAGTCTGTTAAAACGTCAACAGCCTGTATCCAATGGGGGTATGAATCGCCCGAATTTATGAATTTACAATCAGGCTTGTATTTATAGGTACATCAGAGACTGGATTCATAATACAGCAAACCATACTGATACATACAGTACATACTGTAGACCAATCTTTTCTACCCCACCAGCTTTATTATTATTTTTACATAATCACAAACAAGACATTCCAGACACAATCTCCCCAAATCCTCTATTAATGACATCATGGACAGTATGGCATCATTCCAGACACAAACATAACCTAAATAGTCATCATTCCCTATTTTTACCGCTCTTGTCCAACCCAGAGTTTCAAAATGGGGAAGCTTCCCATCCTTTTCTAGCTTGGGGAATGAAAGGGATATTACACGTAAAAGCCCTAGTGAATGACTCAGCAACAGCCCCATTAACAGTCCAAAATCTAGTGGAAAAATACACACTTCCCCAATCACAGGCTTTGGCACTATATCAAGCTCAACACTACGGAAGCTCAGTTCTGAGATACCTCTCACCACAAGACCGAACCAATTGCCTAGATACACTTCTATTCTGCCCCACCTCCGGCAGAAGGGCCATATCCACTTATTATCAGATATTGCATACTCCTATAGATCTTGCGACCACACACACAGGCATGTCCACATGGACACAGGTCTTTCCCCAATATACATTAAAACATATACTTTCAATATGCATGGAGGACGTTGCCCTCCTCTATGTATAGAGAAATGCTATACAATATTTATCATAATGGATATCTCTCCCCACATAGATGTTTTATCATGGGTATCTCAGAGACGGACACATGTCCAAAATGCGGCAGTTCAGGTGCCACATTCAAACATTCAATGTGGGATTGCCCACTTACAGATGGAGCGGGTCTCTTCTTTGCAGGGTATGGTGATGGCGACGCCAGCCGCCATCCCACGCCACACCCCATCTGTATATGCAAAAGGGGACACACTCGCACGAGATGCGCACACGTCCCCTTACGACGGCTTCCCCCGGGTCCCCGCCGGCTTGTCGGCGGTCACCAGGGGTCCCCACTGCCTCCCCGCACCCCCCCTAACCCTGTCTGTCTCCCTGAAGTGGAGACGGACAGGGTTCCCGTCACCCTGCCGCCTGAAAACTGAGACGTGCGTGCGTGTGAGACGTCTCAGTCAGATGGACGCCGGGCTGCTGGCGGATCGCCAGCGGTGACGTTCTGGCGATTCGCCAGCAAGAGGGAGCCATCTGTATAACCCGTTTTTGGAAACAAGTACAAGGGTTTTCAATGACTTACCTATTAAACCACCTCCCACTGACAGCAGAATGGGCACTTCTAGGTAGCTTTCCCCCTAACGTCCCAATTTTACCAAATAGTAAGAAAATTATGCTAATCATCTCAGCAGTGGGCCGTAAATGTATCCTCCACCAATGGATCCAAACAGAGCCCCCCACGGTTCAGTTGTTCAGGGCGAAGCTTTTCCACATGTTACACATGGAGTGGGTGGAGGCCTCTCTGCAGAAGGAAGAACGCACGGAACAATTCTTTCAGATTTGGGAGGGATTTATTGACTCTCTATCAACTGTGCTCAAGGCACAAATATATAAATGTTTTAGTTCAATGCAATGGTATGAGACCCAAATTGTTTCAGGTAATCCACCAATTGCTCTTCAGGTTAGCTGACTCCAGTTGCGTTTATCCGAAAGGACCTATAGACAAAAGCAAAAGCAACACGGCAAATACCTGTTAAAGGCCCTTATTCTGATCGGTGCGGATATTCCCGCATTCTTACGGAGCGGTCCGCACGCCGCGGTGTTCTGCCGCGTGCGGCCATCGTCCGTAGAAACGCCCACGTGTCCTCCGCATTCGGACGGACTCACTCTTTAAGAACAGGGCGTGTTTACGGACGACATACAAACCATGCGTGTGCGGGGGAAACACTCCGATTCTGCACGGTATTACAGAGTATTACAGAGTATGCTCGGGAATACCGCATCCGAACGGGAGCCAAGCGGTGCTACCGCCCGTAAGCGGAGTATTTACGCCAAACAACCCACTATTATGTATATTCTGCAATACATCACATGACCCACTTATTCAATTACCTATCCTCATAAAAAAATGCTTATTTGGAATTGGAATCAATTAGATGCCAATATATCCTTACAAGCATGCCTAACACATGCATTGCACACATTAACCCTTACAGCAATTGAAGTGCAATGGTTTGTATTAGACCCTGTGTAAAAGATTATAAACAATCTACACATATACTGTTTAATGTGCAAAGAAAACCAACAACTTTGAACTTGCATAAATTATTTATTACGAGGAACAATTAACAATTAAATATCCAAAAAAAAAAAAAATTAAAGAAGTAAATCGCGCAGGTCCTGCAGATCCGCGATTAATAATCGTAAATGGTGTTCCGCACGCAGGAGGGCCCCACGAACCCCCTCATCTGCCGGTGTTGTGTCATCTGTGGGCATGTCAAAGGGGCAAAAATTAGTCATGATATTCATGCATACATTTCACATACTGCTACATAAATTGCAGAAATGCTAGGTGACATGTGTATATATATATATATATATATATATATATATGTAGAGAGATAGAGACACACATAGATAAATAGATATGACACACACATATATACATACATGCAAACTTATTTACTACATACTGTGTTTTTTTCCCTCTACCCTTTACTCTGCAGAAGACATAACAGTCATAGTGTTTCTTCTCATTTACAACCCACCCATGACTAACCAATGACAAGCATGTCATGGCCTCCGTCAATAAGAACTTGTCACAATCTCCTCAGTCTAAGTTCAGTGATGGTTCGTGGCATGGGAGTTATGCAAATGTCAGGAATGCACAGTACACATCCTCCAAATCATAATTCAGCCTAAACCAACCTACAATTCTGTGAGGCCAAAAAAACAATCTGAACTACAGGGGGTGTTTAGGTAGAGGAGGCTACTGGGACACTGGCAACTTGTGACTCCATTCCAAGGTAGGCCGGCCCATACTCCATTTATAGCATACATCCTATAGTTTATAAATAACATTCAACAACAATATAGATTCCACTATATGATGGGTCAGAATCGA
Organism: Crinia signifera; assembly: GCF_055691185.1. Taxonomy (NCBI): domain Eukaryota; kingdom Metazoa; phylum Chordata; class Amphibia; order Anura; family Myobatrachidae; genus Crinia; species Crinia signifera. Next base: position 142,516,527 of record NC_139218.1, on the reverse strand, counting down.
GGCTTGCAGCAGGTGAATTTAATCCACAAATGATCCACTCATCCCTTTACTCCAGGATCCTGTTTAACTGCAACGGTTATGTGGCAGTCAAAATGGAGCTCAAAGCCATCCCACAAACCTGTGTAATTCAGAGGTGTCCTGGATGAAAGGGATGCCTTGGACACCCCATCTAACCCGTCCCAGTATCTGTAGCTACCCACTTTGGGGTCTGTATTAATAGTATTGTACCAAAATTTTTAATCACCAGTGCTACATAACAAATACCAGTCCAACTACTTCATGAATGATGCATTATGTAAACATACCGATCTGATGGGACTCCGGGGCCTCACACGCCTCCTCCCCCTCGGATTCGGACACCTCTGGGGCAACCGTGGCCTCCTCAGCCCCCTCCTCCGCCAGCTCCTCCGCCACCATCACCTCCTCCACCTCCTCCGCCACAACCACCTCCTCCACCACCACCACCTCCTCCACCACCTCCTCCACCACCACCACCTCCTCCACCTCCTCCTCCGCCACCAACACCTCCTCCACCTCCTCCTCTGCCACCAACTCCTCTTCCACCTCCTCCACCACCACCTCCTCAGGCACCTCCTCCTCCTCCACCACCTCCTCCACCATCTCCTCCACCTCCTCCACCATCTCCTCCACCATCTCCTCCACCTCCTCCACTTGCTCCTCCACCATTTCCTCCTCCTCCTCCACTTGCTCCTCCTCCACCCTCGCCGCCACCTCCTCATCACGCTCTTGCGCCTGCTCCTCCGCCAGGGCTGCCTCGGCCTGCTCCCGTGCCTGTCGTGCTCGGGCTCGTGCTGTGTGGTAGAAAACAAAATCATGGTCAATGTCGGGTCATTGGGGCACATGTAGTAATCCATAACAAGACATACATGGAAGGGTGATAATGTTGGCAAACGATGCTTGAAAGTAGCTCCTTACTGTTAATGGACTCCAAAATGTGACATTTAAGTTACTATGTGATTGTTAGTAATTTGTTCAATCATTACAACCCTGGCATTTATCAATGTTGAACACATATTAGATCTGGCACATTGTATGCATCTGAATCATGAATGCTATGTCATTACATATAAAAGCCACATGACTGCATGTTAACCAGGAAGAAGCACACATAACAGTCTATGGACTTTTAAACCCATGGACACCCACTTATCATGAGAGACATTTTATTGTTTATAGATGGTATGATGTAAGTGCGAAATTTCATAGCTAAAATACTCACAATCAGCTATCTCGCCCCTAATTTGCTGGAGAAGCTGGGGCTGGCGCCTGCGGAGGTCCGACCACCGCCTCTCGAGCTGGCCGATGCTCCTCCGCACCCGGGTGCGGGCGTAAATCCGGCGCCCTGCCGCAGCATAGGCCCGCCGCTTCTGGCCATTTGTGATAAAGGGCCCCGCACGGCCCAGCCTTGTCTCCATGACGGAGACCAGAGCCCTCAGCTCCGCAGGCGAAAATGGCTCTGCCCTGCGTGTCTCCGCCATGTTAACAATGGCATCAATCAACCAATCAGGTGGTGTCATTGGTTTATCACAGTTATTTGTGTTAATAACTTTATTGTTCATCTTTACATGAACAGCGTCTCTGCGCCAACACAAATGGTGACAATTTCGCATGCCTTAAAAACAGTAGTGCTGATGTATGGGAATGAGCAAATCTGATATATATAAAACACAGTGTGTATGCACTTAGCAAATCCAATAAGGCCTCGCTCCGCCAAGCAACGCGTGCTATAGCTTAGCAACGCATAGCTGTACTTAGCATTACTTACTCTATGCATCTATGTGTATGCGTACATTTATGTTTAAAAGACACATACACATACTTGCAGGTATCCTGAGTCCAGCATTATACACCAGCGCTGCCTGCCTGGCTGCATGGCTGCCTGCCTGCCTGCCTGCCTGCTCCTTGAAATGTTTAAACATGTTAATAAATTGAAATATCATATATATATATATATATATATATATATATCTGCAAACAAATCATACATCAACACAGGAAAAAATCCCCAACACATTAGAGAATAAATCAATGTACTCACCAGTCATCAGGGATAGTATCAACTACAATAATGAAGATATAACAAACACATAAGATCCCTTGTACAAGGTATAATAATGAGCACCTATATTGTACTTCCCCCAAAACTAAGCACATATGATAAATATCTACTATTTCTTTGCCATTAGGAGGGCAGGCTGGCTAATTGTCGTTTTGTAACACTGACAACTACCACACTGTACTTATTTGAAGGGGTGATTTTTACAACAATTGGTGTGTTCTGGTCCACTAGATAAAATGTACCTGAAGTATCTTAGCGCCACAGAGTCCCGCAGCTGGTATCCCCTCCGGCATTCAGGGGCGCGGGATGGGCGCATGGGCGGATCTTGCGGCTCAGATGGTACCTCCCACTCATCAAAGGGTATCTCACGCCGCACAGCAATGTTGTGGAAAAATATACACAGGCCCACGATCCTCGACACCATTTGAGGCGCATACTGTAAGTCACCACCAGTGCGGTGGAGCACTCTAAATCGACCCTTTAAAAGGCCAATTGAGCGCTCCACCACTTGCCTGGTGGCAACATGCGCCCGATTGAATGCCTCCTGTGGGCCCGGTGCTGGGTAGCTGTACGGCGTAAGTAGCCAGGGCGTACATGGGTAACCGGAGTCACCCAGAACCCACGCATCACGGCCTTCCAGCTCTTGTAGTCTTTGCCATATCCCGGTTTGTCGGATGACATGAGAGTCATGGGCACTTCCGGGAAACTTCGAGTTGAAGGCGAGAATCTCCATGGATGGGCCACATACCACCATCACGTTCAGTGAGTGGAACAATTTGCGGTTCCTATATATCTTCTCACTTCGAGATGGAGGCACAAATGGTACATGGGTGCCATCCACAGCCCCTATCACATTAGGGAAGCCAGCAATTTGATGGAAGGCCTGCTGGCTTCTGCGCAGGGTCTCGGTGGCAAATGTCATGGCCATGAAGTGCCCCTTGCGCCTGAACATGGCCGACGTCACACGCCTCAGGATTCGGCAGAAGGCCGGCTGAGATATTCCAGCAAGTACTGCCACTACTTGTTGGAATGATCCTGAGGCGCAGAAATGCAACACCGCCAGCAGCTGTGTGTGAGGCGGAATTGCTGTCGTGATCCCGTGTAGAGGTTCCAGATCACTCTCAATTAACGAGAGCAGATCCAGAATGACATGTGGCGGTAACCGGTACCTAGTAAGTACCTCATCATCGGGCATAGCAAACAGAGTCACCCGTGTGCGATAGATTCTAGCACGTCCTGGCCTCCTTGGGCGACGAGTGGGGAGAGCCGCAAGTGCCCTTAGCCTCCTTTCCATGTCCCGCATCATTGCTTCAGCAACCTATAAAGAAATGAACATAAATACTGATGCACCTATGCACATAATGGCCATATCCCACTACAAATAGATTTGTAGGCTTCAATACGTACAATAGATGGCCGCCCCGTAAAATCCCGAAGATCCATTTGACTCTATAATGATGTAACAATAATATGAACTCAATACACACCGTCCTAAACACACAGATGCTTACAACATCGAACTACTAAACACTACTTGAGTATCAAAGGTGTCTGCATTTGTTGGCGACATCATGTACTATGAGACATTCCAGCTATTGCTGGGACATGTTGTCCTGCAATAGATGAACACACACAGGTTTAAGACCTGTGAGTGAAATAGTGAACATGTGACATGTTGCAATAATGCTACAAAGACTTTGCTGGCCCAACAATCTGTAGTCAGTGAGGCAATGGTGCATACATTCATAAACTTACATTGTTAATGGATAACATATCTACAAGGACCATGGAAGAGCTTACCTTAGACCCTGACAAGTCCAGATCTGGAGACAAATGATTCTAGCAGCAACTCACTATTTATAGGCCTGTCACATGTGTGGTCTATAACAGTAGTGATGAGTATTGCATGACTTGTGGGCTGGATTTTCTAAGGGATTGGGCTACTTTTAGCTTGCAATCAAACGCCACAATACCACAGTAGTCATGAACCAAATGTCATGTCATGCTAGCAAATAGCATGTGTATTGTGCGATAGTCACAGGTGTATCAGAAGATTCTATGCAATGTTAGAATTGGTGACCAGTATTTCATGTAGAAGTTTCGCCAGGTTTTACACAATGGAATTTCCGCCACCGTATGCGGCGCGAAAAAACAGCGACGTACGCTCGTGCACGGAACGCAGCTGCCGCGGATGTCCGCCAAACAGGATACACAAACAGTATATAAAGGTGTATTAGAATGTGACAATGTTGTTGCTAACATGTCTGGATCACAACCAGAGGTGGACCAGGAGCTGCAGCAACTATTTGACCAGATGGACTCCAGCACCACCTATGTGCCACTGCACATGCAGCCAGTGGGTAATGAGGAGGCTGCTGGCCCTTCTACAGCAGGGCAACCTGCACCTGACCATTCTACAGCAGGGCAACCTACACCTGGCCCTTCTGCAGCAGGGCAACCTGCAGCTGTCTCATATGCACCATCAGAAGAATCTTTTGGAACACAACCGGGGACTTCACAAGATAGTACCATGGCCAGCACTTCAAGTGCAGCGACACGTGCCAGGGGGCGTGGCCATGGACGTGGCAAGGGGAGAAAGAGGGCAACAGAGGAACCAACTACAAGAAATAAGGCATATGAAGCACAGGAGCTTGCCATCCTGGTTCCCCGAGCACGTGATTTGATTGAGTGTCCATCAGAGAGGCTGACACACACACGCAGATGGAAGATTTGGGAAGAGATAACGGCAGAGATTAATGAAGTTGCGCCACAAGTTCGTGAGGCCGACCATGTCAAGAAGAGGCAAGTTGTTTTGTGATACATGTGCCCAGTAATAGACAAGTAATGATTGAATTCATGCTTAGATGGATTTTGCAAATGGCCGGTGAGGTTGTTACCATACACAGACATTATTGACATGTTATTTGGTTGAGAGTTAGAGTAGGGTGATTGTGAATGTGTATTGTAACGGTTGATATCATAGTTGCATGTAATGTTATCTTTTGGACATTAAGCACATGTCGTAATATGTAGCACAGAGCAATGGCAGCAACAGCAAACATCTGGAGTGACATGTACTAATATGTCAACTTACATTGCAGGTGGCAGGACTTCAAAACCAACCTGAAGAGGAAGATGACCAAGCGGTGGGAACACAGCCAGACATCTGGGGCCGGGCCCATGCCATCAGGGCTAGAGTTCACCCCCCTGGAGTTGATGGCCGAGAGCTGTGTATCAGTTGAGGAGGTCAGGGGGGTGAGCACGATGGATAGCGAGGCCCCAGCTGAAGTGTTTGCGTCTTTTATTGAAGGTAAATATTTGTCATGCCATAAACTTGTGCAAGTAATTATCTTAGAATGTGTCCTAATTGTGTTTATCATTTTCCACAGACACCCCACTGCTTGGTGACGACTCTGGTCAGGAGGTGGAGGAGTCCGTGCCACCTGGCCCCAGTGGTAGGCCTGTGCAGCAGCAGCCATCGGCCCAAGCCGATTTGGCCAGGTTGGCCCAGATGCTTGGGGACATAAACCAGCAGGGAGAGTTGGCATCAGAACGGATGCATAGGACCGAGGAGATCATGGCGAGCTTGGTCAGCACCCAGCAGGCCATCGCTGGGAGCCTGCAGGCCATGGCTGAGGCGCATCAGGCCATGGCTGCAAGTGCTCAGGTGCTGGCCGAGCAAGCCACCCGCCAAAATGATCTCCTCCTCCACCATAATGAGCTTATGGTGGAGCTAGTTACCAGCAACAGGGTCCTAATGTCATCCGTTTCTGGTGCATTACCACCAGCAACACTCCCTGCTGGCAGGAGGGGTAGACCAGCCAACCCCTCACCAGCATCTGCTCCACCTGCCCCAGCATCTGGCCGTGCCCGAAGAGCTGCTGCACAGGCCAAGGAGCCTACCAAGGCCAAACGTGGTCGAAAATGAACTTGTGGCTGCATTAATCTCCACCGTTATCTCATCCCAAATCTTCCATTGTACTGTGTGTGTCAGCTTCTTGTGTCCAATCACGTGCTGAGGGTAACCAGATGAGCCCTTGCTTCAAATGTCCTTTTTGGTTCCCCTGTTGCCCTCTTTTGCCTGCCATTACTGTCAGCTGCACTTGATGTGATGTTGCTAAGTCCCCGGTTGTGTTCCAAATGATTCTGCTGATGGTGCATATGAGCCAGCTGCAGGTTGGCCTGCTGCAGAAGGGCCAGGTGTAGGTTGCCCTGCTGTAGAATGGTCAGGTGCAGGTTGGCCTGCTGTAGAAGGGCCAGCAGCCTCCTCATTTCCCACTGGCTGCATGTGCAGTGGCACATAGGAGGTGCTTGAGTCCATCTGTGTGCAATTATATTTGTTTTGTATTATAATTTATTTTGGTACATTCCTGCCATGGTTTGTTTGTTTTGGTATTTTTATTTTTTTGACATTGCATCACAGTGGCATTGACTGTGAAATGTATATAAATAAATTTCTTTACTTTACAACAATTGTGTGGTTTAATTAGTACATGTCGCATACACATGTGTATTGCTAGTATTAATATTCAGTCATGTCCATTGTTAGCAGGTTTAAAGTGTGTCAGAAGTACAGCATATGTGGGTGATTAGTAAGGTTTCCTTGAAGCAGCAATGGTTTCAATTAAAGCACTGACAAGCGTCCTATTAGTGAGTAATGAGTAAAGGAGTCGATTTTATTGGGTTCAGGTGTTAATGCTTGTAGTCATTAGGCGGTCCGTTCGCCTCCCGCAGGAACGAGTGGTGTCCGCAAAGCAATAGTGGCCTTTTGGACACCGCACATTTCTTTCCTTTTTGTTCGCGTGCATTCGGAGTGGTATCCGAATGCACGCCCCCCAACATAAGTGTACTCCCCCGTGTCCGCCCATGTTTCCGCCCCGTTTTGCCCACTTTGAAACTACGCCCATGTGTCATTCCGCATGACGCCCATAATACGCCCATATTTCCCGAATGATTGCGGTGACCAGTTTTGTACGGGATTTGGCCGAACAGGTACGGAGTCAAGGCGTGGCACATGCGCGTGGCGTTCTCCACGCATGCGCAGACGCCGTAAAGACGCGATCCGAAAGTATGCGGTAAAGTACGCGTCAATCAGAATAAGGGCCAAAACCATATTCAATTTTGTTCTTTAGCCAAATTGACTTTTTTTCCGGCTCTGCAGGACTATGTTTTAAACTGTCAATATCCATGTAATGCTCAATCCTCAAACACACAAATTAGTACATGACTTTCACAGGTACTTGATAGTTCTCACTTCTTATATCCTCTCTTCTCCTCAATGATTATTTCATTCAGGGAGAAATGTAAACAAAAAAAGTACAGTGAAGTACAGTTTTTAAATCCAAAATTAAAATCCACAACATATAAGGTTAAAATAACACAAAGCTCTCACACATATATACACATGTATTGCACATGAAAAAGTTCTGTCAGAGCTAAACATCAAGTGAATGATCCCCTGGCAAACACCAGTCCAGCTTCCATACACTCAGGCAATTATGGAGGCCACTGTCTCAGGGCTCAGCTGCAGTGACCGACATGTTTCAACTCAGCTTGAATCTTTATCCAGGTCCAAAGTATCACAATCTATGTCCATTGTAACTTATCTATGTCCATTGTAACATATTATTCTCTAAACATATCACAACGCCTCCCCCCTTATTGGCGGGTTTAATAATTATATTAGTATTTTCCTGCAATGTTTTAAATGCTTGCCTTTTCTTAAATGTTAAATTCCTATTGGGAACTTTCCTGTCTATTTTTTCAAGATATTCTATTACTAATTTCATGAAAGTATCCATGAAATTTCCTCTCACGTGCATGGGATTAAAAACCGATTTTGGTCTAAAAGTGGTTTGTCCTTTATGTTCTGTTTTTCCTCATCATTTTCTTTCATTCAGGCTGAGTTTCCTCACATAGGGGCAGATGTATTAACCCTTAACAATAGATAAATCCAAGGGTGATAAGGAGAGATAAACGTCCAGCCAATCACCTGCTAACTGACTTTTTTCATACACAGCCTGGCAGTAAGGAGGTGATTGGCTGGAAGTTTATCTCTCCTTATCACCCGTGCATTTATCTCTTGTTAACGCTTAATACATCTGCCCCATACTTCTGTACGTCTATGAATACATGAAATCTGTTCATAGGTATGGAGGCAGCATACTTGAGATCTTTCTCTAGCAGGGATATTTCTTTCTTTGCTACCAGGTGGGTACTAAGGTTAAATATCTTAACTTTACCTATCTTTTCTATTTGGGTTTCTTCTACTTGTGTCTTCCCACTGTCTGTGGGTACAATACTTTGGTTTTTTAAATTATTTTATGTGTCAATCTTTATTTCTGTTTCTTGTTTTTTTTTTTTATTATTATTATTATTATTATTATTATTACCTGCTCTACATCACCTTTTAGTTATAAGGTACTTGTTTCCTAGCACGGCGCCCATATATTAAGTTGTATGACATCGAATCGCATCGCATGCCATATGCCCGCATGCGATGCGATTTAAAATTGTATAAACCCCTATAAGATTTTTAATTGTATAAGCACCCTAATGGGTGCTTACAATGTTAAATGCACCCCCACACCACCCCCACTATCAAGCCAACCCGAACCATGGCGAGCGCAGCGAGCGCAGCGAGCCCGCGAGGGGCGGCGGTACGTGTCCTCTGACCTTTTCATACCCCCACTATCCACGTCGGCGTTGAGATGATTTTATATAGTGTGGCGAGCCTGAAACATGGCGAGCGCAGCGAGCCCCGTGTGGGGACGCATATTACTTTACATGTATTCCACGTCCCCTCGCCACGCTTTGGGCTCGGTGGCTCACTGCGCTCGCCACACTATATAAAAAGAACTCCACGCCGACGTGGATAGTGGGGGTATGAAAAGGTTTGGAGGACATGTACCGCCGCCCCTCGCGGGCACATCAGCGCTGCTGCACTGTGGCTAATGGGGTGCGCTAACGGGGTGGCACTGGGCTGAGATCCAGGTGCCGATCGCGTGTGCAGGTCCAGTTCTGTGATGCCAGCCAATCAGTGTCACTGATTGGTGCCAGCACGTCACGTGACCCATATGTGTAAACATGTCAAATAGGAGCAGCGTGTGTGTTATATAGGATGCAAGCAGGGACCAGGCAAAGGGGAGGGAGAGGAACAAGGGAACAGGGTAACAATAATAGAATATGAACAATAAAAACAGACTATGAAGCGCATAGGGTATAAATCCCACAGGATGAAAATGCCGACATAGGCATTGAAACGTTGCCCCCTGTGCCATTAAATAGTACTTGTTTTTGTGAATGGTGTGCCGCATCCTTTACACAAGCCTATATATATATATATATATATATATATATATATATATATATATATATATATATATATCCTTTGTAAATCCAATGCACTCACAGTTTTTTTGTAATTTCCAAGGGCGGTGCTCCCATCAGGCACCCAGCTGTACGTGACCATATGAGCGGCGGGTGGAGAGGGGCATGAAGAGTTATTTAGGCTCATTACCATGACCGCGAGTGGATGTTTCATGTGAACACCCACTCGCTGGCCTGTGGGAACCTACCCCATCCTCCGATGGTCACGACCATCGAATGATGGACCGAGTGGTCGGGCAGCCACGAGTGCTCCAGGCCACTTGGACAGTTATCTGTGTGAAAGCAGGGATATGGGTGTGGAGCAGACATCCGGCTATGTCAGCTGTCCATCCCCCACACGTGCGTAACGGCTGTATTTCCATACGAACGCCCAGCGTTTTCATGGGAATGCCCATGAAACGCGGGGCGTATGCATATGGTAATGAGCCTAAACAGCCCTTTACGCCCCTCTCCACCCCCTGCTTAGATGGTCCTGTACAATCGTATTCCACATGAAATTCATGCCATATTCAGACGTGCGAGGTGTTTGCGCAGAAGCGCCTCTGCACATGCGCACACACAAAACATCGGCTGTCCGTCCACACATGCAGCCGTCCGACTCAATCAGAATAAGGGCCTTTCTATTTGGGATATACACCATATTCCTAACCCAGCATAAGGAGAACACTCGCCAAATAGGGAGGCTTGAGCCTTTGAAATTATAAGGCAAAGGACATTTGGAGTCACCTTCCCTGGATCAGTCATCTTTCCAGGTGATACAAAAAGGATGGTAATATATAAAATTCGCACAATATAATTATTATAGAGTCCTAGACTATTATACGTACCTGCTCATTTGCTCAAAAAATTCCTGCAGCACCGAACCTATTCAATTTATTTTAATTTTAATTTTCATTAATATATGTGTAATGTACAGTATGTGTTTTTTAAAATATCTATGATAGATATAATGTGTTAATAAATGTATACTTTTTATTAGAACTGTTGAGTATATTTTATTGAAACAGATAGCGCCGGCACATCTTTTTCCATATTTCAGAATAAGGGCCTTAGTGTGTATATCCTCATCTTCACAGAGTGTTAATTCATCCCCACTGGAATCCACAATCAGAGGTCCCTCTGTACTTCTGGAGGCAAGTGCTCTCTCAGAGCACACAATGGAGGGGGGGAACTTAGGTAATATAGGGTCAGTTTGTGAAAGGGCCTCTAAGTTGCCTCTTTTTCCTGTTAGTAAAGTTACAGACTGTCTGACATGCAGGACTCATGGGCTAATATATGGCTGCACAGGACAGCACTACTGCACTTATATATGGCCACTCAGGGCAGTGCTACTGGATTCATATACAGCAGTACAGGACAGCACTACTGAACTAATATATGGCAACAGTTCAGGACTTATATATGGCTTCACATGACAACACCACTTTACTTATATATGCCACACAGGGCAGCGATCCTGGACTTATATATAGCACCACAGGACAGCACTACTGGAGCCAGGCTCTGATCCCACCTATCGCCACCTATCCCACCCATCGTGAAGTAAAGAGGGGAGGGGTTTGGATCTCGGAGACATGAACCCGCTCATCCCTACTTAACACAGACTATAAACTATAACCAAATTAGCGGCGCATGCAGGGGGTTCCGAATTCTCTGAAATTCCCCTTGCTGGACCGATTTCCATTTATTATTGAGATGGAGACAATTCTATTTCTGTTGGGTGAAGCCTGGGGGGGGACTCCTTTATTGGGGGGGGGGGTTCCCACTCCTCCAGGTACCCCGTCCAAGGCTGACCAGCCATGGTGCTCAGGTTTGGCCGGGGGACCTTATATAAAAAGTGTCCCCAGGCTGTGGCATGACACCGCAGTCTGTTGGAGCCTGGTGCTGGTTTCAGAATATGGGGGACCCCAGATTTTTTGTCCCCCGTATTTTTGGAACCAGGACCGGGTCAAGAGTCCGGGGCTGGTTTCATAAATACGGGGGACCCCTATGCATTTTGTTCCCTGTATTTTTGGAACCAGGTCCAGCTCAATGAGCCCGGGGCTGGTTATGCTCAGGAGGGGGGACCCCACGCCACTTAAAAAAAAATAAAAAATAACACTTTAACACATTTTTTGTACACATGACCATGCACAGATATAACACTTTAACACATGTTTTGTACACATGACCATGCACAGATCTCAATGATCTGTGCAGGGTTCTGGCCAATTCGCATATCAGAACCTGGTCTACATGTTTGGCGATTTTTAGACACATTTTCCCGAATTCGCATCTCATTAAATATGTGAATTGTATACTTTTCAATGGGAAAATAGCTGGATGCGAGTTCCGGCGCGACTAAAAAATGCACTTTCAGAATGTGCGATTACGCGTCAAAATCTGTTTTTTTTTTTGCTGTTTTCCGCATCTCATCAAACATGCGAATTCGGGAAAAAGTGCGATTTCGCATCTCATTAAATTTCACCCTACGTCTCTTTCTCTCACAGAGGCAAGTGAAACTGCATCTCTTTATCTCTCTCACAGATGCAGGGCCGAAATAACAATGGGAGGGTTGAAGCTGTACCAGTGGCGTAACAATAAATATTGTGCCCCCCCCCCGCCAGTGCCGCAAGCCATTACATAAGTCCAGTGGCGTGCGGTGGGGTGAGGCAGGTGAGGCACAACCTTTCCTATCATACTAGCGCATATGCCGGCATTTTGAATTGATAAAGTATGTCAAACATACAAATAATTTATAAAAAAAATCTTATTTTTATTATTCTAATCATTTTTATAGTCAAAACGCTGTAGTAAAAATTATATGGCAAGTGAGGCAGTGCCTCACCTGGCTACCTTTTCTGCACAGCTCATATCAAAACTCAGTGAATCTCCAGCAGTACACACTGCTGTACATAATGCTGGTATGTACCCCATGGCTCAAATATTGTGTGCATATCTGGCTCTGGTACTTGCCAGGGACTCTTGAGCCATTTACCTCACTGCACATTCATGCATAAGTCTCTGAAACCTTTTATTGCCATTCCATTTAATATAGTATTATTATAGTTGCCAACAGTCTGTGGGTAAACCCATTTGAGTAAAAGGTTACTAATGTACAAATTGATTCTCTGCAAACATGTGTATTGTGTAATCTGTGGGGAGGGCTGTGCCAGACTTCTTTATAGTAACTCAGAAGAGTCATTTTAAACATGACCGCACCGGAATTTCAGCACAATAGAGTGCACACATCAAAGAAGAATTGGGGAATATATGGGAAAATGTAATTTACAGTAGTCCCAATTACTAGTACTGAAAACATTCCATGGATTTCTAGGTGCTATTTATTTCTGTAACAGGATTTCCTATTTGGTGTATTGATACATGCAAAAGAGGTCCACATGCTATTTAGGGGGTTATTCTGGGTAATTCGCAAGCCCACCAAACCCCGCCTTGCAAATGGTGGCCCAGCCACCACCCATTTGCAAGGACAATTCGCTTGCAGGGCCTGCGAATGGATGTCACACTGTAACATCCATTCACAGCCTTGGGGCTCCTCCCACATTACTTGTTCGTCGGCGACCATCGAATGATGGCGAAAGTGCACGCATATGAAAATGACTCTCGTCACTTATATATGCGAGGATGCTCAGGAGGAAGTGGGCTGCAGCTGCCCGCCCCCCATTCCACGTCACCTGGCCATTAGCATGGGAACGCCAAGCATTCTCATGGGAATGCCCATGAAATACTGGGCATTCCCATATGCAAATGGGCGAGCCCACCGCCCCACACCCCTCTCCGTCCCCCCGTCTGCACACTTGGGTGTGTGCTCCTGGCAAACATCCTGTTTTCTGTGGATTCACGCACCTGGCGTATGCACATGGGCAAACATGACCCTGCGCATACGCAACCATTGATGCCCTTGCAAAGATTCTGGCCTGTGCGAACGGACCAGAAATCGCATCGAAAGTGGGTTTTTTGGTGTGCCTTCGATGTGCATACTAACATACGATTTATCGCATACCCTTTGTGACCTGAAATCAGGTGATATAATGAGGACTGGGCTATCTGGGGGTATATAAACTGACAGATCACCCATTGCATTGCGATAAGTCGTATGTGTTTTAAATCCACATGCGATCACACATGCAATGCAATAAATATTAAGTGCAGCACATAATATTTTGAGATGCGAGATTCGACCAGCGCATCTGCGCATTGCATCGGGAGACACATTTGATGTGCATACATTCATATGATTTATCGCACCGATGCAGTCAAAATCAAAGGATTGTATGCAATATTGCCCTTGTGTATGGGCTTCATAATTGCATTCCCTCCCCAACCTGACCACCATTTTCTGGGAGTTTCAGAAAAAAACGTAGATATGCCCAGGCATTTTAAGTAGTCTGCGCATACTTGCCTACTTTTGAAAACTAATTTCATGGAGATTATAGCTGGTAGTAGAGTTTCCCATGGTGCCACATTGAGGGTGTGTGTCATGCTCCACCCAAAGGGTGTGTCTAGTTCCATATATGGATAGATTGTGAAAAGAGATTGTGAATGTGGCACCTAGAATTGTGGGTGTGTACTGCTATATCTGAGAGGAATCTTTCAAAACGACTTATATCCAAATGTAGATGAGCCCCAAAGTAGTTAGTAAGAGCTACTATACTTGATGATTCAATGTAAATGTATCTATCTCTCATTCCTTGTTTTCCCCCAAAATATAACAGTGTAATGTGGTCTAGGTGAAATGAGGGAGATTGAACAGCACAGACCCGTGTTTTTCTCACATGATGCCAAAAACAAAGCTCATTGGGGATGTAATCATGTGATATGCGACGTCCATTAAATGCTATGCAGAGGAGGGGAGAAATGGCGCACTGGAGGGATGATGAAGTGCTGGAGCTGCTGGCTGTGAGAGGAGAGGAGGAGATTAAAAAGCAAGTGACCGGCACAGTGAAGGACTCCACAGTGTACTACAATATCGTGAAAATCCTGTCCGCCCATGGCATCATCAAAACGCAGCAGCAGGTAGTAAACAAACTGAAAGCCCTGCGGAAGCAGTACAGTAAGGTCCATGACCGAAATAGTAGGAAGAGTGGTGGGGCCCGCATTGACTGGGCATTTTATGACCAGTGCAATGTCATATTTGGGAACTCTGCACTTGCAAACCCCATATCACTGTCCTCCTCCAGTACTTTTGCTGCCAGTGCTGCATGTGAGTGTGACGATAATGATGCAGAAGCAGCACCAGTAGCAGCAAAACCTATTGATATGGAGGCCATAGATAGTGAAATGGATGCGTGCTCAGTCCAAGATGAAGGTCTTGAAACAACAGTTGTTTCGCAGACTTCCACACTTGGTGAAGCTTCATCACCACCGTGTGGCCAGCTACCACCATCACCATCCCCATCTGCGTCCGGAACAGGGCACCATGTTGAAGGGAGTAGTGCTGGCTGTGAATCGACGTAGCAAACCGATAATACACGTCCGCAGTTACGCAGTAACGGTAAGTTTTTGTATTACATTTCCAGATACCTATATAACACAATCCACAGTTTAAAAACATAGGAAATATTGCAGCATGTAGCTATTGTGCAGGAGGGAATAGGCCTCAAGCACGTACGGGACCACACTGCTTTGTGATTGATGTATTTTGTAAAAATGAACACAAACATGATCAGTATGTGTATATTAGGGTTCAGAATCATCCCTGTCAGCAACATTGCTAACAGCTATGAATGTGAATTGTGCCACAGCCCCCCCCCCTGACCATCCTCAACACGGTATGCAGTCCTTATGGTGGGTTCCTA